>NW_003298974.1:903659-965628 GCF_000151645.1 Tuber melanosporum
TGTGTGGGGGGGGGGGCGGTGTGCGTGTGGTAGGCAGCTACCGTAGATATGGGAAACACTTCGTTTGTTCCCAGTTCTTCCTATTCCTCCTTCTTTCCTCCAACACCCTCATGCCCTCTTCAACAACAAACCGGAAATATTCCCCACAACCAAAAGTTAGAGACAAGATGTCTGCGTGGAGCTAACCGGCGAACCAGATATCAACTGGTGATATAAATGAGGGACCACAAGTCAACCCTATAAAAGGCGATAAAAAATGAAAAAGAAATATTATTATATTCTCCTCTGATCAGAATAAACGAAGCTAACAATGAATCCACAAGAAAATAAATCAGGGGGGTTACAGTCTCAAGTTAAGAGCGATGAACAAACCCCTACCGTACTGCAGCACACCCGCAGTACCTGTGCAGCGGGAAGCACAAAGCAAGCAAGAGGGAAAGGGGGATGTGCAAGCCAACAAGTACGGTAAAAGTTACGGTGGAAGAAAAGAAAGAAAGAGGAATCTCATAATCACCTTTTTTTCCTGGGGACCCCTCATCGCGCGGATTCCCATTCGTTCGCTTCCCTGGTTGCAGCTGGCTGTTGCTCGGTTAATATGCAATGGAATGGATGCTGGGGTTGTCTCCGGGGATTGAGAGGAGTACTGAGGTACAAATATCACAAGTACCGGTATGGTGCGAATCGCTCCAGTACAAACTTACACACCATTACAAATCCTAGCATGTACTGTACTGAGTATGGAGAACGAGGAGAGGAGGGAGGGAGGGAGGAAACAAAATATTGAATCTCTCCCAAATTTTTTCCTTCCCTTTCCCCACTATCGATCGGTACTCGAGTACAGAATCTATCATGCCAGGAACAAGTCCTTTTTTACGGCAGAGAATAGACCGGTCATGTATCCTGAGCTATAATAATATCTAGACGAATTCCCCGCGAGTAACATTTTGCCCTATTTGGCAGGAAAGATGAAGATGCCTCGACAGCACAATCACACCACACAATAAGTTACCCCTCGACCAAAATCCGGGTAACTCCTCCCCCTACCACCACACGATGACCGTTGACTACGGTACCCAGCACAGACCATCTTGAATATAATAATACTTGTACTAGTACAAGTACCGGTAAGTCCATCATAACTCCCTTACCTGCAGTAAAAGTAATTGTAACTCATTATACTCGAGTACCGTACCATGCGAGACTCATCTCGCAAGGTACCGAGCAGGGCGTTACCATCGACTGTCGGTAGAGCAATGGGGAAAAGAGAGCAGTCGCAACGATACCAGAGAAATACCGGTATGCAAGGTCGTTGAAATTCCTTCCCCCTCCAGCCCCCCCCCCAAGGATTAGAGGCACAGTGGAGAAACCACCACAAATTCAGCCCTCAGCTGAGACAAAAAAAAAAAAAAGAAGGAAAGAAAAGAAAATACACAGCGCCTCATCGCGAGAGGCAATTAAACCGTTCCAATAGCAGATTCCTCTTTTATGGTATTCGATTCGCGTATGATACCGGTACCTACGTGCTCAATTATAACTTTTACCTTACCTTACCCTCATGATAGTCCTCACATGCTGCGCTTGGAGGACAATAATAATAATAATAATAATAATAATAACAATGCCAATTCTCTCTACTCCTTCAAATACAGCGCCTAATTCTTCGAAACGTTGTTGTTATTGCTGTTGCACCCACGCCATATCGTTTCACGTTTGTGATTGTTTGTGATAGTGATTTGTTATGTCAAACTATGTTGTGTGTGATACTACCAGTATGTAATTTTTGATTGTTATCTGATAATAAAGGATTGTCGTCTTCTGCGTAATGACATACGGCAGATGCCGTAACATGTGGTGATAATGGTGGTGGTAGTAGCAGTAGTAGCAACACATTTGATGGCTCCCTGCTCCCAAGCCAGGCATAGAACTTACAGAGCCCTCGTCACTCTCCCACCCCGAACGTTACTCTCGTGATACATGAAAGGATAAAGACGGAAAGAATAGAAGAAAGAGAAGAGGTAAAAAAATAAAATAAAAAAACACTAGTCACAAAAACCAGTCGACCACTGATTGATAGAGAAGAAAAAGAGCGAAAAAAAGAAAAGTAAAAAGAAAAAAGAAAAAAAAACACATAAAATAAAGCCGCCACAGTCTTAAGCCCATACAGTCTTAAGCAATAACCCTCGGATATGAAGTCCACTTCTTCTCCCGAGAACCACCACCAACGTTACTATCATTATCAAAGCCCACCACAGCCTCGCTCTCACCCTCCTTGCCACCCAGCGCAACCCTACCCCCAATCCAAGTCCATGTCCTCATAACCTCCCCGCTAATCTCCCGCTCACCTGCACGAACGTTGCTGTTCATCTCGACAATCTTCTGCACCCCTTCCCACAGCTTCCTACGCCGTTCGGTGTTGAATTCGTGTTGTAATACCTGGTCCCTGAGGTGCGCGATTGCGATCCACGGTTCACGTGGGTGGTCACGGGCTTGGCGGGTGAGGTGTTTGAGGGCTATGTGAACGAGCCCCGTTACTTGACTTTGGTAGACGCGGTTTGAACTTATGGATTTGCGAAGGCTGAACGCGAGGAAGGCAAAGAACAGTATTCCTGTAGGCGAAAAGGATACATCAGAATGCCATGATTGAATATTATGTTTTACTCTTTGGAATTATTCTTGTAAATAACCTACCACTAAGTTCGACTCGGTACCTAGCCATGGATCCGGAGATTGATTTTCGGATCGCACAGCGGAGCGGAACACTTGCGAGAGAGGTTGACTGGAGGTATGTTTGTCCTTGGCTATATCAGGGACCACAAAGTCAGATAAGAATGCTCTTCCCTTCTAAATGCGAAAGGCAAGGCGGGCGTAGAATCATAGAGGGGGGATAATCACTCACCCATCTTGATGATACACAACCTCCTCTCGATTCGAAACGTCTTCTAGAGCGTTCCGCCATAGCTGACTGAATCCCTCGTCCGACAAGCTTGGCTATAAAAGGCAAAAAGCATTAGTTATTTGATCTTCAAGGTGTTTAGGCAATCGAGACAAGCAAGGAATGGAATTATGCAATGAATCATTCCGCGGGACTAACGGCTTTAAGGTCATACAGCACTTGCCTCAGATAGGCCTCCGAGACACCTGCCTCCTCATCCTTGCCTAGTGCTACTTCCCCACACTCCACATCTGCTGCCCTAGCTCTCAATACTCTGATTGCCTCATCTGATAATACGGCTATTTTTCGGAGTTTTTGGGAATCAGGTTCGCAAACAGGTGCGAGAGGAACCAGTCCACCGAGCGACAATGGATTTGGTACAAGAACATAATCGTCATTGCAGGTTGCCTCGAAATCGGGCCTACAGATGGCATTTGGCGGACATGGCTCGCATTGAGGACGAAGAACATTGGTCCAATCGTCCTCAGGGACATGCATGCTTGTAGCTAGATTTTGTTAATTTTCCAAATTGAAAGAGGGGCGGAGGGCAAATCACGCACTCGATTTTCCATAACCGCAATAGCCGACTTCCAACTTCTCCTTCCTCCACCAGGCAAAGTAGCCGCTAAGAAGTGCAATTACGATGACCCAAAGCATGCTTGTGCTCGCGGCATTTTGAATTCCACCCCTGGGACGACGCACAATTGGGCTTGATTCAGCAACCTCTGCGGTGCCTTCTGGAGTGAATTCTTCTCCAGGCTCCAAAGAATAATCATCCTCCACTTCTTCCTTCTTTATTACGCCATTGAGCGGTTCGTTAGGGCTTGCTGGTAGTCTGGAGAGAGGAATCCCGAAACCCCGGGAGGCAGGAATCACCCGAGTGCTGGATGGAGTATAGTTATCCCCTCGCTCATCTCCCGCACGAGGGGAAATAGGAAAATCCGTTTGACGTCTCGCAGCCTCTGATTTACGGCGTCTCTCGCTGGTCATTCCCGTGGTCTATATATAGCTTATAAGCAGGGGGTCAAAAGAGTGCTAAAAACTGGGTTTCACCTTGCGTCGGTCACTCCGATCTGGGGATCTAGCAAGCGGCGAACCGCTTTGAAAAGGATTCTGGGAAGAAAACACTGAAGCCTCCTTCTCCTCATCTGAGGCAGAAAGCTTTATCTGAGGGAGTACAAAGTCTCGCTGGCCATCGCTAGGAAGTATCGTCTGACGGGAAGCGCTGTTCCTGGTTTTTCGGGTAGATGGTGGCGGTTGTTGGTCTTCCGGCTCGGCTGTGAGAGCCTCGCTGGGTCTTGCTGGTTTATTAAGCTGGCGCTTTGCTGAAACAGAACGTTTCCGCGGGCTCCGCCGGGAATAATCCTCCACTTCGTCCTCGGTCTCGGCAGTTCCCATGCGAGTAGTCCGGCGAGAAGATCGTCTAGGGGTGGCCTCCGCTAGAGACGCACCTTCACTTTCCATATCGATTATCCCCTGGACCGAAGCTTTCACCCGCGATCGGGCGCCCAAGATACGGCGGGCCTTGGGTGCGATCTGGGAGTTGAATAGTTCCACGAGTTGAGCCTTTTTAGCAGATGAGGGGTAATCGACACTATGCTCCAAAAGTATTCCGCGAAGCTCAGCGACTTTAAGGGTGTTGGGATCGAACCCAGGCTGAAGGTATTCTTGTTCATCCATTATGCGATAGGTGATACCACCAGGTAATTAAGGACAGATACAGGTAACCGAGAGGGGACTCGCTTAGAGCGAATGAAGATGAGCAGATATCGATTAATAAAGTGTTAGGGAGAAGCGCGGGAGGGAGAAAGCCCGGTCGGGGCGATAGTTGTAGAAGTAGTTGTGGTAGGGAGGATGTGGTTAAGATGATTGTGAAGAGGGGGGGAAGATGGATGTGATGATGAGGATGACGATGATGTGGTTGGCGGTGATGAAGGTGGCGGGTATGTGGCGAAAACAAACACGTGGCAGTGCATTGTTTTTACGCCACACCTCAGTCGCGACCTATCAGACCCTGTTGGGTGTTATCGCGATCTATCATACCTGACTCACGACCAACAACCACTAACCCTTATCCTATAAATTTATGACTCCTTTTGTCTTGTTGAGGAAGAGTCAGTAACCATACAGAAAGAACTACCTGTGCACAGATCTCAAATATCCAATTGCAACGTGATACGAGCATAGCACAGTGCCTGTCCTGATTTGCAGCCTTGTTAAAAAAGCAAATGTCCATCGGCTAGCTCCGATAAGAAAACCGAGTGCATTTCTATGATCAGCTCTTCATTCCAATTATTGATTATCATCGTGTTCCCCGGAGCCTCCTCGATTCCGAGCCTTGAGTTAATTCAGATGGCACTTTTGAGATCACAGCATAAGCCTTTCCCAATCCCAGCCGGCGGCGGAGGAAGAGCACAAGCCTGGTCCAACCATAGAGACCAGGCTCTGAGCTGAGCTGTTGGCCCTTAAAAACCGAACACCGCTTAATCGATTTCCCAATCTACGGAATCAAGTTGCGTTCACTATTGGAGGAAAAAGCGTACACTCACTCACTAGCGAACGAGTATGCATCACTCAGACCCCCAAAAGAGAGAGAAAATAGAAACATGCTACGACACTACAGGCAAGACGCAAACATGAAGCACACCAAGCACCCAGGATCGAGTAACTAGGGGCAAATGCAAAAGCGTTGGGAGAGAACTTCACCGAGAACAACCCATGGAGAGCCCAAGAAACTACTGTATTGGAAAAAATGGAGGGATCGGATGGTTTGGATTTAGAGTTCCATCGGTGCCTTCCTGCTGTTGCGTATACCTGTAGTACGTATCATAGGAATGGGTATGTTGTATGTATTCCTGCACAATGTCGTAGTTATGTCGTTGCTTATGTGTGTGGATCCGGTCTTGCCCTTTCTTTTATCTTACCGCCTTCCGCTCTCTCTTCCATGTTGATGAAGGACTTCTTCCAAGCTTGCCGATCCCCCACCACACATGAGTCGGGGCGGAAAACTATAGACTGCGACGAGAAGGCACTACACGCGCTGGCACCCTTATTTCTATCATGTAAAACATAGAATTCTGCTCCGTCTCCGTTTCTAAGGACTGCGGTAATCCCCCTATTCAGGGTTCGATGTGAGACCATTTAGGATCATGTAAAGTCACTCGTTCGAGTGAAGTTAATGACTTGATCTGACTACTCTGTCTCTGGGTAGGGATCATTAGGATTAGTATATGGTAGATCCAGATTCCGTTTGTCTGATGGGGTTGGGGTAGAAGCTAATTGCTTACATAACATTATTATATTAAACCGGTACTGGTGCTGGTGTTTTCTCAGCGCTCGATATCTCCTCCTTGTATGATACTAAGATAGAGTTTCGCGGCCAACTACAAGTTATGGGGTCCCGGCTGTACGGTACTCGCACTCGAGTACTCGAGTAAAGCACGCTGAACTGTTGATCCATCCACCAACAGAAGGTTAGTCCTCCTTCCAACCCCCGCCCCAGGAACAGCCTACCTTTCGCGACTGAATATTATATGGACCCATACGCCATCAAATTACTATCACGAGCCATATGACTACCCCACCACCCCCCCACAAGACAAGGTCCCACTCCATCCAAAAACCCCCAAACCGACCCCAAACAGTCCTCACCTCACGTAGCCCAATTGTCTTCCCGCCCCACACACGCGCCCGCCCTGTAAACTTCCACTGGCTTACTCGTAATTGAATGACATTTGCGAACACAACTGCTATTGCATACTGCCAAAATTCAGCCTTTTTGCTTGGATCTCGGTGTCATCCAATAGTGGTCATGCCCACAAACGTCGCTCAATCACGAGCAGCACTTGGTGCATGCACATAACCGACTGGTTGTCGTCGGCCGGCATTGCTGTCACTGTACCTTGGGTTTTCCAAAGAACCTAATCTACCGGTGAGATATAGTTCAAGTATGGCAATCATCGGCAGCTCACTAATTTAGCGAACGCCACAAAAAATTTTTGTTTCCCAGAAAAAAACAATTTCTGACTAAGCGTATCACTTCCCCCAGTTCAGGATAACATAATATCGGTAGTCTGCTGCACGTTGGTCTGTGCACGGAGAGTTGGATATGTGGGATGCCACGTGGTTGGAGGAGGGGATAAGGACTGGAAGTGCACCGCCGGTAGTGAAAATGGGGATGGACTTCCTAAATATGGGATTGTGTGTGCGTTGTGGTGTTTTTGCGAGCTGGGTCTCCTTCCCCTTCTTCTTCGTTTTCCGTTTTTATCTTTATGCCGAATGGCGGCCCTGCCTCGCAGCGCGGGCAAGGGCGCCAGTTGGGCTCCTCCGGTCCGGTTCTGTTACCATACTGGGCCGGGTATGAAGGGTATGATACAGTACCGGTAGTCTGTCGAACTTTGGTTTGGCTCGCTCAGAGGATGGTGCTTGATCCAGCCGGTGCGCCAAGAGCTCGACAGACCTTTTTTTCATCCCCGAAAATTGGTACTGGCTTACCAGTATTCGGGTGCGTGATCCGCATTATGCACATGGAGTTTCGACGAGCCGGTTTGACAGACTTACAGTAAGCACTCATCCTGTCGGGAGGTTATGCTGCGCATGAAGCTGTGCAGATGCCTGAATTGGGTTGTTTAGTTAGCATTGATGTAGGTCTCTCGGTCCTAAGGAACGTGAACTTATCAAAAGCAACCCCAAACACCATATCAACCTTAGCCTCGGCCTTCAAATCTTATCATGGTTCTTCGATTTGGGATATCATACAAATACTAGCCACACATCGCACCCGGTACAGTACAAGTATGATACCGTATGATACCACGGCAATAATAGGGTACCGAAGACTGAACCGGGGGAAGGTTACACCATTCCCATCATACATGGGGAGGGATTTTGACATCATCACCTCCATCATGAGTAATCATATACCGGTAATTGATGACAAAGAAACGATAACAATCACGCCACCACACTCACCCACCTTGCCAGATGATAAGATAACTACCGTACCGGTACTGTACCGGTAACTCAACCAGCACCATACTTGCCCACTGGTACTCGAGTAGCACCGGGGCCGCAGACTACTCGTACAGCGTTCTGTGTGCCGTATTCGAAACTAATCCAAAAATAGAGACTTCATCCAGACGAAACCGAGAGTGGTCGGACAGACGAGTTCTAGGGGGGGAGAAGAGCCGGTTTGGGCTCTTCGGAGTCGGTTGCGGGTACTACAAAAGCTAGTCATCATAACCAAGCAGGGGCCAACCCCAGTATAATGGTATCATATCATAGCAGACGAAGAGGGAGAAAGAGGGGGAAGGGGGAATCATCATGTTTCAGTTTTTGAGGGTCAGCATTATAAGACCATGTTCGGAAGGGTAGACCAGTAAATATAGTGCTACTGTAATCGGTTCCTTTTTGGGGGAAGGGGTGAGGGATTGAGGTGGTCGGATTGCGTTTGTCCAGGGCATGGTGTTTAGAGTGATCTACCGGTACCGCAGTTAGTGTTGACTTTCCCTTGAACGGATGGCACGGTCAAACCTGTCACCTGTTCCGTGCGCTCTCGTTTCTTAGTGGCGAGGAATTGCCGAATCATATGATATTTGAGTTCACGTCGCGAGAAAGGCCGCCTTGCTCTGTCTACCAAGTTTCCCAAAAGCCGTGCACGGACCAGGTGACAGGTTTGAATGTGTCCTCTGTCCCAGGGATAGGGCAGTGCGGTACGACAAGGACGTGAGCTTGAGATGGCTTGTGCGATTTGAAGTTGTGCTGTATCATACGCCGTGGTGCGAGGCCAAGGGTATGATACATCAAGGGGACTACGACACTAGATAGGGGCATCGTGCGGTATCGTATCGCAGAGTGGGTGACACTGGAGATAAATATCAATCGGAATAGTCTACAGTATCGGCAATTCTTGAGTGGGGGAGACCATGCCGACTGTAGTTCTTAGGCTCGGCATACCGGTATCGGTATTGGGGTACCGGTTGATCGATTAGTCAGTGATTACCGGCGGGAGCTAGTGTTTCGGATGTTCAGTCTAGCTTGCCCAGCACTAATAACCCAAGATCTTAAATTTACGTACAATCCTGCAAAGCTCTCTACTATCGCTTAAAACCCACCATTTTCTGAAATAATTGTCTTGATAATGCCTCACAGCAATGCCACAATCTTTGTCAAGTTGTGATGTTACGATGGGGAAGGGTCGGAGGAGGATAACCCTTTACACGCATATATAGCTATTTTCTTTGATGGCTTTTGGAGAGTTTTCTATCTACCGTAAGCTTACCGGTAATGTAGGGGCCTGATCGAGAACCCTTCAAAACGACGAAATTTTGGTTTTAAATGCGCCTAACCACTAAGACTTTTTGCCTGCCTGCCCGCTGCATGCAAGACTTCCCATGGGCACTGTTCGCAGTCAGCCATCGCCAGTCATGACTCACTCAGCCTACCACGCTCTTCATCAATTTTTCGGAATCGAGACGAATTGTGAATTGGCTTTTGAGTTTTCGTTGCTATCGCCCGTGGGGAAGGGAACTGCACTAGGAAGATGGCAGATTCGAGCAGCACCGCAGCAGGGGATGCTGTAATAGCGCATCACCAGATTGACGGCCATGACGACGCCGGGGCTGATTTGTTCGTGGATGGATTGGCTTGCTTAGTTGAGAGTTGGAATGCTGATATGATAGAGTCTTACTGTGCCATGCTTCGTGAACTGTACGAGTGCCGGTACCGGTACTCTACCATACCGGTGTCATGGGCACATGGCGGTGGCCGAACCGGGGCTGAAGCACAGCACGCAATAAGCTCTTTCCACTCGCTCTAGTCCGATCGTTGCCATAGCGATGCAGATTTAGACAACCCAAATTTTAGCGGTGGCATCGCGAGGTTTTGTGTGCTACTCGAGTAGTACTAGTAGACTCATGCTTCATTGCCGTAATACGGTACTGGTAATGCTTGCCCCGGGTGGGCTTTTTCGGGGTGGTTTGTTCAGCTTGGTTTAGGCGCTGTTTCATTTGTGGGTCGGCGTTGATGCTCAACCTCGATACAGTTGATAGTGCATCATATCATACTGCATTTACCGTTACTCGTGCAATCCACTCATTGGAACACCAGCTAGTCAGCCACGATAGGCTTAGTTTGATAGGTTGGGGGAAATGGTGAATACCGGTTAAGGAGATCCAACACGTCTAGTGGGCTGGTCTCATACCGTGTCCGGGAAACGCTAATCCTTCTTAGGAGCTTCCGACACGGAACCCGGAGATTACAGGGCTGCCGGAGATGGTGGACTTCAAGAGTACTCGTAGCGGTATTTGTACTAGTACATGTAAATAATGGTACGGGTACCGTATTAGCTTCGAACATGGTGGGGGAATCTCCCAAGGCCCGAGCTTCTTCTGTCCATGAATCCTACTGTACTCGTACGAGTAGTGAACAAGCGTCCGTTCCTTCCGGTACTCGCGAGCAAGGGTCATCACCCCCAGAGCTGATGATATCGGCCCGAAAGGCATAGCTGAAGAGCAATAACCTCGGTGGCCACAGTGCAGGTACCTGGACTCGATGCCCCCACCCTTCATGCAGGACAAGAAAAGCATATCATATTATACTGCAGGCCCGAAGCACCGGTAGGGTAATTCCAATACTGGCAACCCACAGAACATACTTGTAATAATAATAACAATATTATTATTATTATTTATTTATCAAATCTACATATTATTATTAAGAAACCCGTGCATCTTTTTCTCCCGACTGGGATTTCCTTTGCAATCCTGCTTCTACCCCCCATCATTCCATCACATCCATCCGGCGACCAAGTAAGCACCTCCCCCACTCACGATTTCAATAGAACTTCCGACCACGAGGACTCTTTTCGTGTATCAGACGAGAGATCGTTGCATGCATCATACCCGGGCACATGAATAAAAAATATACGTATCTTAGCCCTATTCAAGGAGCTACGCCGCGATATCATACCACAACATGGCCTTGCACGAGGGGCCATGCAGCAACTGTGCTGGGGGTAGAGAAGTGAAATATTTTTTTGCCCTTTGTTCTCATGGCTCAATCGTAGGAGGGGGACGGATGGGGGGGTTTGACCAAACGACCAACAGGCGGGAAGGAAAACCAAAGCGTGGTAACTGTACGGTACATTACATATCATATCGTAGAATGCCCCGCACCGGATCTCTACCGGTGCTGTACTGTAATTTCCTCTGTCAACATTTTTAACCCTTACAGAACACCGGGGATAACCGCTTAGTTGAACAAGAGGTTTCCCGACAACATGTTAACTTTGCGGCTTCTTGCGCGATGGCCTCGCTAATATTGTACTGTTAGCTGGGTCGGGTTATTGTGGGGTCTTCCGGTTGAGAGGTGCTGGAAGGGGAGAGGGGGAGGGGTGCCTTATCGCACAGTTTTACATAACTGTAGTTCTGGTAGGGTACTTGCAGTGCTAGGAGCACCGTCCCCATGTAAATTATGTGAGCCGCAAGTTATTGTGCGTAGAGTAGAGGGCATAATGTACTCGAGTACCAGTAGCCTACCGGTAGTGAATTATATATGATAGTGATAAAGTTAGTGACCACCCTGATAAAAGGTCGCTGCTGTGCCCGGAGCCCGCTACTCCTACCGCACCGCTGCGCAGCTTGCATCCGTCATCGTATTCACACTGAGCACAATATTATCATAATAATAATAATATCATCATCATCATATTATCATATCATACTTGAACCTTGTCCCTAGCGTGCCGCTCCCACTTTTCCGCAAGAGCACTCGGGCACCGTACGGTATGCTATCTTGATTATCCCCCTTCCTCTGCCCCCCGGCTCTTGTTCGGGGCGGGGCTCCTGGCGGTGTTCAGTCTACCTGTAACCGCACTGTTACTGTGCTCAAGTATTGTACCCGTATACCGTATGAGCATCAGTATCGGAGCTAGAGTGGGTCAGAGTTTGTGAGGGGTGTGCCAGAGTTGCACAATATCGTGCAAAGTCGACATATAAAAAAAGTTGTTGCTGAAAATGCGGACCTGCCAATCGTTTCGCGTTCTGCTCCACACACACCCTATGTTTAACGGGGCGTGCCGCATCGAGAAAATGCCCCCTTCACCTCCCTCACTGTACTCGAGTACCGTATGGTAATGGGTCCCACAAGAAATCATTGCTGTGCTGTTGGGGAGGAAGAGAGGGCTGAATGAAGTAAGAGGTCAGAGATGCAGGATGTTATCATAATTTACCACCAACGGTGTTTATGAGTGTGTGGAGAGGAAACACAAGTGACTGAACTATGCCCACTCTGACTGGCCTGATATTGGTATGGTATGGATACGATATCTTCGGACAGTCATCGTGGCGATAGGGTTGCAGGGAGTTACATGCGGTACACTACATGTTTGTACTCGAGTACCGGTAGTTGGGAAGATATTCATTCTTCTTACCACCCCCCTTCCCCCGGACCCTTTCCCCTCGGGCCTTCTCCCCTCTTCCAAGGGAAAAACAAAAAAGGCTCGGAGCTGCGGTTCGTCTCCAATTGTGCCCCCACTTTTCGCCTCGCTCGCCCACTCTTGCTATCATATTGTAGCCACTTTTGCTTCCTCTGCTCCTCCCGATTCTTGATATTGCTTCTTACCAATTTCTCCTTTCTTCGCTCCCGCCCTATTCTGTAGAGCTTCTCTGGCTTATCTCCGAGTTTCTTTGTCATGGCGTTGTAGTTTCAGACGTCGCAAATCCTCACGAGCGATCCATCACCAACTTCGCTGTGCGAGACGGAAAAGTCGGAGCCACCGGTGCCAAAGAAGCGACGTGAGAACTACCATCACTCCCGCACTTATCACATATCCATAGGGCTTGAAGATACGGTAGAGCTTGGTTCAACCCACTGGGGACCCACGAATCTTTCACCCCCTCCCTCATTCATTTGTCCTATCTTGCCGCAACCCCTCCCCCCCTCTTCTCCTCTTCTCGACATCTTTCTCCGATAGAAAGGGGTCGAGAATAGACGGGAAAGGAAAGGAAGGAAAAGTAACCCCAGAAAGGAGGGAAAAAAGGCTAGGAACAAGACTAAACGGCATCATGACTCGTCACGAGCAAAGACAGCGGACGAACTCGGCGACTTCGTTTCACTCGTTAAACTCGTCGCGCTACAGCCCCGAGATGACCCTGCCTTCCGTTTCCCAGGGTGTGCGGAACGTTATCCACGTCCCCGCGAGACCACGCAAGTGAGTTTTCCTTGTCGAGAGCTATAGTTTCAATCTCAATCCCAATTTCCCACCCTTCCTTCTCCCATCATTATTCACCGTTATTTCTTGTAAATCGGTACTTCTTTTGGATGTGGATGTCCAGGAAAGTGGCAGGTCTGTGTGCCCCGTCATGGGTCCCATTGAGCGCTGACGCGATGTGTATGCGGTATCCCGCATGATTCGCTGGGCACCTTATAGATTTGACAGAGAACATAACGTTTCTCCTGGTTCTTTCACGCCCTCCCCGCCTCTCTCTTCACCCAACGCTGCTTCTATGATGAATCTAGGCGACCACCGTCGCGATCTTTCCGTCTTGCAGACCCCCCCTTTCGTCCTCCGACAAAATCCTCCTTCCGCTTCAAATTCTCCTGCTAATGGCACCGCAAGTTCCGCCGTTGCTCCATCAAGTTACCTTAACAATAACTCCTTCGACTCGCAAGATCAGTTCGGACTTTCCCCACCTGTTCGGCCAGGCACTGCTCCATCTGCAGGAACTCAGAATTCGAGTGATGCTTACTTTCCAATTGACGACCGAAGGCCTTCGGTTGCTTCTGTCGTTACCAACGCCTCATCCACGGGTTCAAAGTCATCTATAGGTAAATCTTTTTACAGCGGCTACAAGAAGTTTTTTGGTGACAATGACAACAATAATGCGGGGGAGAGTCCTGGGTCTTCTGAATCGTCCCTGCCACCAAATGCCACTCCTCGTTCACATTATGGATTTCCTAGGCCGACCACTCCCACAAATTCGCGACCAAGGACACCCTTGCCCTCTTCGGATGTGGTACCGTTTATTTATCAAGATCCAGATGTGAGTGGTTTGGGCAGATTAGTTGTTTGTTAGGGTTGTAGGGATAGCCGCTTATACTTTGGCTCTTTTTGGATTTTATAGGATATTCGTCGCTTGGGTGATGCTCCTGTTCGTGACGCCCCAATTGTCGATAGGCAGAGGTACGGTTCTGAGGACACGAGTGCGTCATCATCCCATAGTCACAGGTTACATTTGCACCGGAACAGGAATAAAGAGAGGGATAAGGAGAAAGACAGGGCTTTCGAGAAGGAGCTACCCCCTAGACCATCATCAGCCAGCAAGGACTCAATGTCATTGTCGGGTCAGGATTATCGGAGGGGCTTAAGACTACATTTAGATGGAACGGCCTCCTCACACTCGTCTCAGACGAGGTTGATCAGGCCCGGTTCACCGACCCCGTCAATAGCAAGTTCTTTGTCCAACAACCCGCCTAAATCCCCCGGTGAAAATACTCAGAAGAAAACGTCGCTGTGGGACAAGATTTGGAAGAAGGATAAGGAACAGAGCGGGGATTCCGAGAAGGAAGGCTCGATAAGGTCTAAGAGGTCTAAATTTTCCGAAAAGCCAACTGATCCTTTGAATGTTTCTACTAGCGGCATCTCCCCTGTTCATACCACTCCAAAGAGGGGTTCCGGAAGTAACGAATTCGTCAATCCCCGAGCATTCGATTACGCTCCCGTTGAACAGATGCCGGCCCGAAAGCAGATAACCGGGAAAGCACCCGAGAGCTATGGTAGAGTGAAGGCAGCAAAAAGAGGTGTTTTAACATATGAGGCACCGGGTGGAAAGGATCTCGGATCCAATAGGAGGTGCCGTGGATCTAAGGGGTCTGAGGAGGCTGGGACAACTTTCCAACTTGATTCCGATTTTTCAAATATTCACGATATTGTTAAATTACCTGGACCTGCGCAAGCTTCTGATCCTGGCCCAGACAACCCTCGGCTTATCCATGAGGAAATGGCACCACCGGCACGTAGTGATATCACATGGAAGCCTCCGGAGAGTTGGGATTCAGGGGATCCCGAAAATGTGGCCCCAGAGAAGACTGTAGAGGATGAAGGGGGAGAAGAAGATGCACAGGTAATTATTTGGAGATATTATGCTTGTGCTTTATCTGAGGATATGAGCTGATGGTTTTTTTTAGTATTGCATTCGGGTTTTCAGGGCGGATTCAACCTTTGCAACGCTTTCGTGTAGATTGCAAACCTCCGCTACTGAAGTCTTGCATTTGCTTGGAAGGAAGTCTTTCTTGCAGGATGACTTGAAGAACTACCAGATTGTTATGAAAAAGAATGGCGTGCAACGGATACTTGGCCCCAATGAGAGGCCTCTTAAGATTCAGAAACGATTGCTTGAACAGGCTGGCTATACTGAGGACGACCATCTGGATGAAATTGGACGTGAGGATCATAGCTATATGTGCCGTTTCACTTTCATGATGTCTCGGATGGGAAACAATTACTCCTTGGTATGATTTCTCAGTTTTCTTTTTTTTCCCCTTTGGGGTGTCTGGACTAACTTTGGGGGACATGTAGGACCAAGATCCTGGACTAGGAAAATTGCAGAAGTATAGCCATGTCGACCTTCAGGGGCGGAATCTTCTGGCGATACCAATTGCCCTTTATCATCATGCAGCAGAAATAATCTCACTAAATCTATCTCGGAATCTCTCACTCAATATACCAACTGACTTTATTCAACAATGTGTCAATTTGAGAAAAATCGAGTTCCAAGGCAATGAGGCGGAAAAACTTCCACAGAGCATATCAGCTGCATCAAGGTTGACCTACCTGGACATTTCTAATAACCGTTTGGAGGAATTAGATCATGCTTCTTTGGAGAATCATGGGTCGCTAGTTGCTTTGAAAATGGCCAATAATCGGCTTCGAACATTACCGGATACATTTAGCCAGTTTAAATGCCTGAGAAGTTTAAGCCTCTCTTCCAACTACCTCAACGTATTCCCGCCATTTATCTGCGAGTTATTTACTTTAGTTGATCTCGATATCTCGTTCAATTTGATTAAGACTTTTCCGTTCGAGATTGGACAACTTGGGAATCTTGATCGTCTTGTCGCAACAAACAATAGACTTACTGGATCGCTCCCTCAAACCTTTTCCCTGCTGAATGGGTTGAAGGAGCTGGATTTGCGCTACAATAACCTAATTAATGTTGATGTTGCGGCAGATCTGCCAAAATTAGAGCTTTTACTGACCGGCCACAATTCCATTTCCGGATTCCAGCACTCGTTCCCCAAGTTACGCGCCTTACATTTGAATTCATGTCCTGTTACCAGATTCAGTTTTCCGTCGGCAATGCCGACACTGAAGTTTCTCAATTTACAGAATGCGAAGATCGCGGCATTGGCAGAAACTCTATTCGAGAGGCTGCCTAACCTGGAGCGGCTTGTTCTAGACAAAAACCATATCGTCTCTTTCCCACCACAGATATGCAAACTCAAGAAGCTGGCACATATGAGCTGTTTCAATAACGAGCTTGCCTCGCTACCTAAGGAGATCGGACAGCTGACGGACCTGCGTGTCTTGGATCTACACGAGAATAATCTGAAAACACTTCCGGGGGAGATTTGGCAAATGACCAATTTGGTAACCTTGAACGTGTCTTCCAATCTCCTTAGGGAGTTCCCAAAGCCAATACCGAATCCAGCTGCACAATCGCCCTCAGCAGAGACTGCTTCAATTCTATCATTAGGCAAAGACGATGAAATTGTGAAGCCAGATACTTCGAGAAGGCCTTCGCAAGGATCCGGTGGTCTGCTGAGTGTTGGCAACTCACCCGGTGGAGGTGGTAGGAAAGGCTCATTGGTTTCAATTTATGGCCCTGGGGGAAGGAAGGCGTCTGTTATCTCAAAATCCGGTTCTGAGCATGGATCCCATCTTAGCACAAGAAAGGATTCCGCTGCCTCAAGCCGTATCTCAAATACATTTGCTTTCTCCCTTCGGTATCTCCACATTGCAGATAACAAACTTTCCGATGAGGTCTTTGAGCAGCTGTCTTTGTTGTCTGAATTGAGGATTTTGAACCTTTCCTACAACGAGATTTACGATATCCCTTCACGAGCACTGAGTAGATTGTCGCTGCTCAACGAACTCTATCTGTCTGGGAACGAGTTGACGAGTCTACCTGCAGAGGATTTAGAATATGTGGCGTCACTTAAGGTGTTGCACATCAACTCTAACAAGTTCCAAACTTTGCCTGCAGAACTTGGTAAGGTCAGGAAGCTATTGGTATTAGATGTTGGTAGTAATGCCTTGAAGTACAATATTTCCAATTGGCCATACGATTGGAACTGGTGAGTCTTTACTTCCTTTTTGGGATTGTTTCACCTCCTAACTAGCGTTTTTTTAGGAATTGGAATTTGGACCTTAAGTACCTGAACTTGTCGGGTAACAAGCGTTTAGAGATTAAGCCCGATCGAAGCGGCTCTGGTTCTGGACGCGGGCGTAGTATTACCGATTTTAGCCAGCTATCCAAGCTCCGAGTTCTTGGCCTGATGGATGTCACCTTGACAATACCCAATGTACCTGACCAAACTGAGGATCGCCGTGTTCGCTTATCAACGTCGATGGTCCGAACAATGGCATATGGAATGGCTGACTCGTTGGGGAGGAGTGAGCATCTATCGATGATTGATATGGTTATTCCAATGTTCCGTGGGAATCGCAATGAATGTGTGATTGGGCTTTTCGATGGTCAAGCCCTCTCGACTGGAGGGAGTAAAGTTTCAAAATACTTGCATGAGCAGTTGGATACTTTTCTAAAGGATGAATTGGAAAAGCTTCAGCCCGACGAGGAACCAGGACGTGCTTTGCATCGTGCATTCCTCAACATGAACAAGGAGATGGCTACGGTGGCTATGCAGACAATAGATGAAAAGAATCTCACAGGAGTGGGCTCGCATCGGGGATCTACCGTTACTGGTGCATTTCTTGGTCCAGATGATCTTGTATCGGGCGGATCAGCCACTGTAGTTTATATGAAAGGCAACAATCTCTACGTTGCTAATGTAGGAGATGCTACGGCTATGCTGGTTCAGTCGAGTGGGGAGCATGATATACTGACTAAAAAGCACATGCCCGGGGATCCGCAGGAATTGGAGAGGATTCGTGATGCTGGAGGTTATGTTTCAAAGAGTGGGAAGCTGAACGATGTGCTTGATGTGTCTCGCGCGTTTGGTTATTACCATCTTATGCCCTGCGTCAATGCTGCGCCTCATATTCACGAGACAGAGATCACCGATCAGCAGGAGTTGCTGATTATTGCTAGCAAGGAATTGTGGGAGTATATTAGTCCGCAGGCTGTTGTCGATCTCGCACGTCAGGAGAGAGATGATTTGATGCGGGCTGCCCATAAACTGAGGGATATTGCCATTGCATATGGTGCGACTAACAAAATTATGGTCATGATACTTAACGTTGGGGATCTGAAGAAATCCAAAAGTAGGATGCGCACCCAGTCGATTTCGGTGGGCCCTAGGCAGACATACCCCGATGAAGAAGCATTATTCCCGTCGGTGAAGGCTCAGAAAAGGAGAGGGAAGAATGAGATTCCGGATGATTTTGCGTTGGCTCGTCTCGATGCTGAGGTAAAGGCACCTGAAGGGGACCTGGCTATGGTGTTTACGGATATCAAGAACTCAACCTTGCTATGGGAAACGTACCCGACGGCGATGCGTTCTGGCATTAAGCTGCATAACAGTATCATGAGGCGGCAATTGAGGATTGTAGGGGGTTATGAGATTAAGACTGAGGGTGATGCCTTTATGGTTTGCTTTCCAACTGCCACCTCGGCGTTGCTTTGGTGCTTTAGTGTTCAGGCAATTTTGCTGGATGCACCCTGGCCGTCGGAGATCGTTGAGTCAATTCACGGTAGTCCGGTCCAAGATGCTAACGGTCATCTTATCTACCGGGGTTTGTCGGTACGAATGGGCATCCATTGGGGCGCTCCTGTGTGTGAACCGGATCCGATTACGCGCCGCATGGATTATTTCGGACCTATGGTTAACCGTGCTTCTCGCATCACAGGGGAAGCGGACGGTGGCCAGATAACGGTCAGCTCTGATTTCGTTGCCGAGATCAAACGGTGTGTCAAGGCCTACCAGGATTCCGAGCTGGTTGGGGGGCTGTCACCCGAGGACCCCTTTGGGGACGAGTCACTTGCACAAACCATTGGCAGAGAGCTTAGGACGCTGAGCAGTCAAGGCTTCGAGGTTAAGGAACTTGGAGAACGTAAACTGAAGGGACTCGAGAATCCAGAATTCATCCACCTGATGTATCCTCAGTCACTTGTGGGCCGTGTAGCCAATTTAGGGCCTCCTAGGGGTGAGGTTTCAAAGACAACCGTTGATCCTGCCGATATATGGGCTTTATGGGAAATCTCTCTTAGGTTAGAAGGGCTATGTTCTTCGCTTAATACCGACGGTGTACCATTCCTGAAGCCGCGTGGACTTGAAATGACTGCTAGATTGAAACTCGCGGGAGAGAACGCTACGGACCAGGTTTTGATGCCCTTCTTCGAGCATATCGTCACTCGTATCGAGGTAAGTAGTTAGTTTCTGATCGTGATTTCTAAACTAACGGGACTAGAACTCCATGACAACTCTCTTCCTTCGAAGAGTCCTCGCACCGCCGGGCTGTGGCGCGGAAGAAATGGCGTCCCCTTTAATGGAATTGCTTTCAGCTCTCGAAGCGAGAGCAGGTGTTAATATCAGCGGAAGAGCAATTGCATCTGCAGCGTATGGTGGAGTCGGTTCCTCGGCATCGTCTTCCTATTCTGCTTCATAGTGGACCTATCGTGATTAGGAGGGGAAGAAAACGACTTATTGTCTATTCGGCTACCATTGCATCGTATTTACATGCTTTGTCCTTTTGCTTTTTTAGTTGATCGATTACTTGCTTACTCGGGTAGTTTCGGCGAAATGGGGTTGCACTGGTTTCTTTGTTGTTTGTCTTCTCTTTTCCATTAGGTACTTTTCCTTGAATGCTTTTGCTAGTGCCTCCAGGTGCCTGCTTGCAGCGTGCGTGTAATTCATTCTCACAAGCATGGGGATTATATTTTTACATTCCGCCTCTTTCTCTTTTTTGTCTAATTGTTTGCTGGGAGCGAAAACAAAAGTTGGATTTTTATTTTTTCCATTCGTTTTTTGATTTGGCTTTGCTTTGGCGGGGGATGTGGTTGGTTGGCTGGATAGGAATTTGATTTTTTTCGGAACAATCGGTTGCTTGCTTTTTCGGTGCGGTTGTATGTTTATGTGATATCACGTGCTAGGGTAAACCGTTGGGTTGGATATGTGTAATGAGGCATGGGATGGAGTGGGAATGGTATGATATGGGATGAGTAGGGTCGAAAGGAACGGACTTAAGGTGGGCGAGTTTCGCTCGGGTGTGTAGCCATCACACATCTGGTTGTATTGTAATGGAATTCTGATGATACCACTGAGGATGATGCTTGTTTGTTTATTCATGAGTGATCACTCGTGGGATTATGTCCCTGGTTTTTGTTTGTTGCACTGGCTGCTGGGTTTGGGAGATTTTTTGCACTTGATATCGTGTGCTGCATGTGGATACCGAAATTGATGATGACTTTTGCATTAGATATCAAGTCCTGCCCTTTCTCCTAACGTCCCATGTGATGAATTGTTCGATGTAACCTCTTCATCTCGAGCGGAGAATTGACATCCTAGCGGGCACCTGGTGATCGCGTAGGGGGGGGTAATTGTGTCTTGAAATCCCACAGAAACTACCACTCTAATTGTAAGGATGGTGCGATGGGTAGGCATGATATCGCCCAATGTTCCCACCGCAGTAGGAAGTGAATACCCGCTCCGCTGGTAAAGCGTGCATGATACACGGAGGGTGTACGATACCAGCGAGACCCACACCAAAGCAGCCCAGTCGAGGAGGTGAACCCTTTGATACCACACATCTTTATCAGATCCCCCATCGAGCGCGTGACCCCCCGATTCCGAGATGGCGAGCGCCACCGACCCACGGAATCCATTCATATCGAACCCAACACAGCTTCGCGACTCGATAATAGGAGCGTGAGCATGAAGGATGCCAAATGGAGAAGGGGATTCCCTCGGGGGGTGATGGGGGAGGGGGTTTGGGAATGTGGGGATTGCGCATTGGTGCTTTTTGTGCCTGTTTGTTTGGGGTTGTCTTCGGAGCTACTTCGCGGCACGTGAGAAGGAAGGGGGGGTGTCGTGTATGGTGGTGGCGGGCGCCGGGAGGGTGGGCTGCTATGGGGTTGATGGTAATCTTTGTCACGGAAGATCACTCGTGTGACCGGTCATGCTGGACTTGGGGGGTTTAGAGTTAGACACGTAGTGATCTAGATGGGGTCGTGCACAGTTGGTTCTAGCGCTCTTCTGTTTTGCGGTTGTCTGTGTACTCGTGCCTGCATGCAAACTCGGATATGATTGTAGCTGTAGTGATCGAGTGCATGTGAAGTATTTGGATTCTGCCCCATGGATAGGAAATATAGGAATTTAGTCTAAACTATGTTGTACAACATTTCTCGGAATATAAACCGCCCAGCTATAAAAGCAACATTGACACAATAACAAAAAAAAAAAAAAGAGAGCCCCTAACCACCAACCTCCAAAATTACTTCCAATCACTCCCCCACCTCCCAACCTCCACCATCGCCCTCTCGCCCCCCTCCTCGAGCTCCCTCCTACCGAGCACTCCAGCAAGGCACTTCCACCCACTCCTGCTGCCCCCCCACTTGAGCACCTCCTCCTTAAACCTCTCCCCTTTCTCCCGCCGGGTCGGCTCCGCCTCGAACACGTCCTTCCACACCTTCGCCGCGATCGCACGGTCGAATAGATAAGCGTAATACGTCGCGCCATAGCTAAACAAATGCCCAAAGAAGCCCTGCCAGCTGGTGCCCTCTCCAGCCGGCAATAGTGCGTAAGCACGGTAAATCTCGTGGAATACAGCGGTTGAGTTGAAGTCGTGGAAGAGCGGGAGCGAGGAGTGGTAGTGTTGGTCGAGCAGGGCTAGGATTATCTGGTTGCGGGTTTCGGTGGCTTGGGCGAGGGATTCCTCGTATATGCGGTCAGCGAGGAGGTGCGTGGGCATGGGCTCGTCGGTTTCGTAGTGGCGCGCGAAGAGGGAGAGGACGGTGGGGGATTGGGCGAAGTGCTCCATTAGTATGCTGGGCATTTCAGCCCAGTCCGTTGCACAGCGAGTTCCCGAGACGTTGTGAAGGCTTGTACGCCCCAGGATGGAGTGTACTGCGTGGCCCATCTCATGGAATAGGGTTTGGACTTCGCGGAAGACTAGGAGTGTGGGGCGTTTGCTTGGGTCACCGCGGGGGAAGTTGCAGATTAGTGCTATCGTGGGGAGTTGGTAGAGCTTACCGTCTGCCCGCCGGGCAGAGGCCATGCCATCATCTTCACGGTCGCCCGAGAGTGCGGACTCGAGGTACTCCTCGTCGGTGATTTCTCGGGAACAGCGAACGGTAAAGTGTGCTGGGTTTGGGTGCTTTCCCTGGCGCTCAAAGAGGTCACAGTAGACTACTGCGATGTGCCCGTCGGATTCGTCAAGAATATCCAGGCGCCGGACGTCGTCGTTCCAGGTCTCGCCCGGGGAGGTTTCGCGGGGGACGAAGCGGACGCCGTAGAGCCTTGTTAGGAGCCTCGAGAGGCCTTGCATCACAGTTCCTAGGGAGAAGTAGGAGGAGAGAATGTCAGGTGAGCGGCGGTGAGAGCGGATTGCCCGGATTAACTTCGCGAAGTAGTAGTCCTTATCCCAAGCTTGTAATGGGGTGTCGTTCCCCAGTTCCCTCTTGATACTCTGTAGGATACTTTCCTCCGATATAGCAGCGGGCTTATTAGCCTCTGAGAGCGCATTTAAAAACTTCAAGACAGCTTCCGGCGACCGAGCCATTTTATCTGCAAGCGCTACCTCCGCATAAGATTCGCGTCCAACCAGCCGTGCCAACTCCGCCCTGGTCCTCAACATCTCCTCCAAAACCCCCAACTGCTTCTTGGAACTGGTATGGCAAGCAAGGTACACCTCCTTCCTAACATCCTCATCCTCCACCATTCTCAAAGCATGACTCGCCGGCATCCCAGTAGTCGGCAGCGTTACGGTCCCCGTGTTTGTGAGCCCACGCACAACCAATGGATCCATCCCGTGCAATTTCGAGCTTGGAAACTTGAGCACTCTTTTCTGTGGCGCCATCCCATTGGCAAACTCGGGACCTAATTCTGCAATCCGATTGCTCAACTCGACAAACTTCTTTCGTGCCGCAGCGGGGAGGTTAATGCCACTCTTTTCAAAGTCCCTATACAAAATCCTAGCAACGGTCTTCTCCTCATCAGACAACTGCGCAACAACCTCCTGATTCTCCAACGCCCTCTGCAAAGCCCTGTAGAGTCCCGTCGTAGTATTCAAGACATTCATATATTCGTACATGAGTCCGTAAGCTTCATTTGCCGCCACCACAATATCCTGTGAGGGATGCGTGGACCGGACGAAATCCGCCATGTCTATAACTCGGCATAGCAGGTCACTAAGCCTATCCAAATCCTTCACAATACCCTGTAGTTCCTCCGGGGACTGTGCTTTGACAATCTTATCTACGAGCGCCCGCGCTTTTTTTAACGTTCGATATGCATAGGTCTGGAACCCGGCCGGTGATGTTAGGTCTTTGTTCTGGAACAAGCCTGTTCGTGGGGTGGTCGGGGCGTGAGATTTCGCATTGAATGCTTTCCAGATCTCCGGATTGTCACTGGACATAATTGGTCAGCCATTGAATTTATATATTGTTATTAGGACTGACAAATTTAAAGAAAAGAGAAAATTGGGAAGGAAAAATTACAATATATCCCTAAGAGTCTTATCCTCCCTCGCGGCAGCAGGATTGGTATGGACCGTTGGTGAATAGGTTCTCCCCGCCGTCACCGCCGCCAACGAGAAATCACCGGATTCAACGACAGTAGCAAGCCTCCGGATCTGGATCTTCTTTAGTAAACATCCTGAGCGTAGTGCCCACGATCTGGGAAGAGCCCTGATCATCATAGCTGATGAGCCTCACTTCCCGAGCGCGAGAATTAGGAAAAGGAAAGTGGGTAAGTTATCGTAAAGACAACGGTAGCTGTTGTTTGCTTGGTTTGTTGGTGGGGTTATCAGATGAAAATTTAGGGAAATTTTCTCATGGTAAAATAGAGGTATCAGATTAGATCTGGTTGCTTAATCATCGTAAAGGCGACACCTATGGGTTGAGACAACCAAAGCCTGCCCTAGTGCCAATTTGATTCAAAATCCCTAAATTGGGAACAGCCTCATTGTGGAGACATAGTATGACTTCCTCTAGTACAATTATTTAAGAATTAAATTGGTTTTCCCTTCCTTTTTCATCTGAAGCCATAGAGGAAGTTCTTGTGGTTGGAGTTGGAATAGATGTTGCACATCTTTGTCAAGTGGTTCACCTCGATGTAATTCTTGTTGTCAGTTTTGAGCCCATCAACCAAATAGACCAAGCATATAGTATCATAGAAGCCACCAGAGGATCACTCCGCAGGGGGGGTTTTCTGCGGGGTTGTGGGCTGGATTGTTTTTAGGGATTTTTTTCTTCAATACGCTCGGATTCTCTAATCCCCCAGGGAACACGAGCGGGGGGCAGGCATTGACCTTGGACTGAAAGAGAGCTCGGGTGAGCACGGCACCAGTACTCGTAGTCTACTGGTATTGGAGCTTCGCTAGGCTTGGGAGAACTGTGAAGAATTTGGTCCGGGTTATTATCATATTGGGATACCGGTACTAGTGCCGCTTACGCTGAAGGTCGAGGGCCACTAGGACTCCCCTTGTCTAAATTTCGCATAATACAAGGGCCAATTATGGATTACCTGTACTTGGAAGAGTGCGGGTACTGTAAAGTACTGGTATCATAATCCTACGGGTGCGGTAGGTATCATAGTACTTTTAGTGTGGTCAATGCGACGCTTCCTAGGACACATATCCACACCCTAGACAGGACATATAAAGCCCACCGAATACTCGAGTACCGGTACCTATGATCTCTTTGATAATATGCTTCTGACATTCATGCCTGTGTGAAAAAAATTATTGAACAATAATAATAATACTGTATCATAATATTATACCATTTTGGTTTGGTGTGCTGTCGGTACTGTACGGTACTTGTACTGCAGCCGCTACACCTGTAGAAACAGGGCTGAAGATTGAAGCTCTCAGTCAGAAAGCTCCCGCCCTACCAAGCTTACTCGCTTACGTAATCAGAAGGCCTCGCAGATCTTGATGGAGTTAGAGGGTCACGTGATACACCAACCCTCTGAGCTAAACTAGCTTTCCTTCCCTTCCCACTCGTTGTTCGGTCACCCACCCGCCTTTCACCCGTCCATCGCTCCTCCGCACACATTGCCCAACCCAACTTTATAAATTCCTCTGAGAATTCCCAACAGCAAACGGATAATCAAACTCAAGTCGGCAGCGCAGCGACAATGGAAGTTGAACCGGCGTCCGCGACTCTCCCCCAGGCGGCACCAGCAATAACAACAACAACAATGGGATTCCCCTCATTCACTTCAGCGAGCAGCTCCAAATCCCGAAAATTCCGACGCAGGCCGGTGGAAGATGATGACGAGCCTACTCCTACCCCTGCTACTGGTGCTGGTACTACTATTACCACTGCTGCTATTACCACTACCCCATCACTGCCTTCGCTAGCTACAACCACAGATACTGCCTCTGTCATCCCGCCTGCCCCACCCTCCCCACAATCTTCCAGCGCCGAAGGCTCGGAACCAACTCCCAGCCTAACGGAGATCCTCCGCCTCCGCAAGAAAATTGCGCGAACCTCCGCGCTCAGGGGGCTGGAAGTCTCGGCTCCAAAGCACACCCCGCAAGCACCCGCCCAGAACCCGGAAGTTGACGAGAGCGCTGCTGTGAAGGTGGCGACAGAGGTGGAATTGGAGGCTGTGGTGAACAGGTTCACGCATCAGACGGGGCAGATTCTAGATGTGGATAAGCATATGATGGCGTACATTGAGAGTGAAATGAGTAAGCGGCGGGGTCAGCAGGGTGGAGATGGATCTGGAGGAGGAGGGAACGCTGGTGTTAGTGGTGGAGGAGGGAGTGGTGGTGGCAATGCTAGCGGTGGAGTTGGTGAGGAGGGTACCAAATCCGCATACTGGACCCCAGTAGTCCCCGAAGGCCGCGGCGCAACATTGGGAAAACTCCACGAGGTTGACCTCGGTGAGGAAGCGAAAAAACACAACATAGCCAGAACCCAAGAAGCCACCCGCCGCCTGCAAGGCGGTGAGGAAATTGAAGACGACCTCTCCACTGCACCTAGCACATCAACTACCAATAACATCCCTGGCCGGAAGAAGCTGAAGAACCGCCGACGCAGGAATAGCCAAGACGTACAAAGAGATAAACTCGTCGAGGAAGTCCTTAAAGAGAGCAGACGTACACCCCCACCTCTTCTACCCCTTCCGCCCCTTGTGCTAAGCTAACATTTTTTTCAAAGTGGAAATGTACACAGACCCGGACCCAACCGAAGACCAGCGCGAGAGCGAAGGCGCAGCCGACGACCGCATCGCCGAGAAATTCCGTCGGGAATTTCTCGACGCGCTAATGACTCGCCGCCGGCGTCGTGGTGGAGACGGGAAGAAGAAGCGCGACGAGAATAAGAAGCCGAGAGGTCCCAAACTTGGCGGGAGTAGACAAGCTAGGGCTGCCATGCGTGAGAGTCAGAATGCCGCCGCTGGGGGTTCGGGGACTGGGAAGAAGAAGAAGTGAACATGACATTGGAAGGGAAGAAGTTTGTATAGATGTTTTTATTTTTTTTTGTGGCTCTTGATGGGATGGCGTTTTTTTGCGTGTCGTGTGTTGCGGTTTGTTCGCTTGGTGCTGGAGGGTTTTTTCTTTGCCTTTTCTTGCGGATTGGAGAAATATTGAAGAAGAAAAAAGGATTTTTCCCGTCCAGGGTTTGGATATCGTGAGGTTACTGAATCATGGGTGTATGAGTAATTGGTGTTCCGTAGATGACTTATGGCACTGGCAGTCACCAGGAGATTCATAGTCTATTACGGTACCTACAATACGATACTACCGCCTAATACCATGGCACAACTTGGGACACACTATCACGGACACCCCGGAGCACCTGTCGACAGCTAGACATCAAGACTGACATCCTACCGGTAGGCCAAACAAACAATCATTAAGGAGAACCCTTCATCTAGCAAAATTAACCTTCATCACAACCGCATTAACCACATTAACCACCCTTCCGTACCCGCCCTCCTCTCCCCCATTCGCCCCGATCGCAAAAGTTGCCGCTTAGAAAGCCCCCCTCAAAGAGGAAGGAAAATCCGCAAGCAAATCATTACTCCAAGTCCCTCACCAAATTCAACGCCACCTTCCTCCTAAAACCCTCCCTATTCCTCTTCTTGCCAACTTTTGCAAGGTTCTTAATACTATCCATGACCATAACAGCGCTAGTCGCCGGATCATCCTCCCTGATCGCAACCTTGAGCATGATAGCCCCCGTGTTAGCCATCTCGTCCGTAGCAAAGAAGCGGAGTTTCTCCTCTCCGATGATTCCAGCCGGGTACACGTTTCCCACGACGCGAGCTATAGCACCCAGGTAGCGCGCCCAGTAAGCCAACTCCGGACCGACGAGGTCTTGCAGGCGAGTCTTGAGGTTCGAATCGGATACTTCCCCGCCCCAGCGTTCGCACAGGGAGAGTGCCAGGAGGGCGCGGGTCTCATGAGTCAGACCGTGGGCGCTGGCGAGGATTCCAGTTGTGGTGCTGTGCAGGCCGCAGGAGGCGCGAGATTCTTTAGGCACGTTAGAGTGGTAGATTAGCATGTTTGAGAGGGCGGGCGCCGTCTCGAAACGGATGATGTAGGGGGCTGAGCGGGGGAGGGCGTAACTGAGGAGGAGACTGACGGGCACGGTGGATCTAGGAGCGAAAGGGAGTGTTGCTACATGGAGTGGGTCCTGGGCTCGGATCTCACGAGGGAGCTTTTCAAAGAGGGCGCCTTCTCGGACGCCACCTGTTTTTTTCGTTAGCGGGGGGTGACGATGAAATGGAAGGGAATGGATGGTACCTTGACAGAAAATCACGGTTTTGATTTTTGGGAGGGTTTCTATCAGTGTGTTTATCAGGAATGCCACGGCGGGGATTTGTCTTGCTCTCCGGCCAGATATCCGGAACTTTTCGCCCAAACGATCGCTCAGCTCGGGATCCAAGTGCAGATCTGCCAGGCTTGAGAACGCATTCCCAGGTGCCTTGAACCCATTGATGATAGGCACGGGATATGGTTTGATATCATGCTGATCCAACAGCAGGTATCCGAACCCTCTGAATCCTCCACCGGACAAATACATGGTAAATCCACCCTCGGCCTCGGCGTCAAGCTGCAAATCCTCCGGTATTTGCAGCGAGGTAAAGGCTTCCGCAATCCTCTCCTTCATTTCATCCCTTAACAGCCCTATAGCCCTCTTATCTATCGCCGTTTCGATCCTCTTCGTCAGTGCTGCGGCTCCATATGGCATACTGACCGGTTTCTCCGCCATCTCGCAAACCCCCTTCTCGCTCCTCATCCAACCAAGCTGCGTACTCCCACCACCGAGGTCCATGACGAGGCCCGTCACGCACCCGACAGAGCTTGCAACGCCCTCAGCCCCGATTCTCGCTTCCTCACTCTTGGAAAGAAGCTCCACATCCCAACCCGAGACTTCGGTGATTCTGTCACGAAACTCGGCAGAGTTCTGGGCCTCCCTCGTGGCCTCGGTGGCAACTACGCGAACGTTCTGATCCGGCACACCGAAGTCGCTGCAGACGGACTTGAAACGTCGCATGGAGGCCAGGATCTGCCCGATGACCTCTTTGGAGATGGGGGACTTTGTCGTCCCGCTGAACTGCGCATCGTACAGCGAGATCGCAGCACGATCCTGGAAGACGGTGGGCATTATACGGGCCGTTGCGGGGTCAAGGCTTGAGATGGAGAAACGGACGCCGTTGCTAGATTCGAGTTTTTAGCAAACAAATACTTGTACATGCCATTAAATACTCGTAGCTTCCCGTCATTAAGCTTCCCTTTTTGGTTAGAATACGGTAGCTGGAATGGTTAAACACCCACCTCCCAATATCAACTAGCCCATGAAGCAGCGGATTCTGCTGCACTCTTTCTTCTGCCATGATTTCTCGTCTGTGAATTCGTCCGGCTGTTTTCTTCTACGAAAGGTTTGTCCGTGGGGGAAGGGGTTGCCACGAAGGAGCTCTGAAGCTACTCGAGTACCGTAGTTCTTATCCAGTTGTTGCTTCACCTTCAACTTCAATAACTTCCAAGGAAGCGGGGGCGGGGGGGCGAGGGGTGGCAAGATGAGGAAACAAACAAGTGAATTTTTGAAGCTCAAGAGTCTTGGCACGCACGTCCGGGATCCGTTCCGGAAAGGAATCGGGATTCCTCTCTGCTCTCTCCGGCTTCGGTCTTTGCTTGACCAAATAGAATTATTCCAGCTTGGCTCGGAGGGTGTCATCTTAGGGTGAGTGGTGCGACGAAGGATAAGCGAAAGGGTGTTTTTATTTATCTCATCGGATTGGGCTTGGAGGGGTTTGGAGGGGATGATCAGGTAGTCTACTGTGCTCAGTAGTTGTCCGGCCGGGTGGGACTGGGTCTTCTGAGATAGTTATTACATAGTAGAGGTGGGCTGGCGGTCGTCGGAAATTATATTTTCTTGGGTTTTTGTTGAGGTGGTCCATGTTACTGGGATGAGAATTGGGCAATGAGCTTGACTAGAGCAGATTATCCAAGTCGCGATTGCGAGTATTATAATCGGATGGGCGAGCCGGGGGGAAATGTTCGAATCACGGTCCTGCGCTTTCTAACTTATCCTGCAAGCCCCACCCAGATATTTGCCTCCCGCTCTCTCCGAGTCCCTTGGCGGAAGTTTTGGTCAGTGTGCAAGACACTGAGGTTTATAATCGAACATATGGTACGTATCGTACGAGTAGGGGTCGGGAGATTCCGCAAGGGTTGCAAATTATTATATCATGAGCTGATCAACAGCGTTCAAAGTCCGATCTGGGGGGGCGTTGAGGTTGCCCACGGCAAGGGGAAAGGACCGGGACCTGCCAAGTCCGAGTGAGATTCTCTGATCTTGAGTCTCTCCGGAGGGCTAGGAATATCATAGGATAGTCTACGATAACTACCCCTTCGACGACGGCCTCCTATGCTGCCAGAATAAGCACCTTACCGTTTCTGGTGGATCTGGAATTTAAAGAAGCTAGATGTGCCGAATCATCAGTCAAGTTATGTGTGATCGATTTATGTTGGTGTGAGGTGGAGGGTATCCTTGGAAATAATTTATATCATAATAATTATTATCATATTATCATACCCAGTATGGAAGTTGGGATAGATTACTAAACAATATATAGGGTATTTCTTTTCAAGTCTTTGACTCGCAGTTTTCAACCATTATTGCCTCCGTCTCTCATCTGACAAGAGAGCTAGATTGTGGACCCCGTTTTCAATTTCGCATTCGGATAAAACAAAACATGCCTGCCCGCCAGTCAGCCCCTCCGACGTGCCATCCAAGAACTGGCCGCCGGTCGACAGAGGGAGGTTTCATCGTGAAATTCCCGAGCCAGACTCGATAACCATCAACCGAGCAAATATCAAGGTAACCCTTGGCAAACATACCCCATATTTGCCACGATACTCGACTTTGCTCAAGGAAATTCCCTGTCCATGGGCCCTTTCGGCTAAGTTCATTCACCGAGTGTAAACATTTACGATCTCCGGAACGCGAAGGCGCGGGTAAAAGGCTCCGCGCTCGCTTTTTCTGTTGGGCTCCGTTGGAGGCGGTCCTAGCCATCCAGGTGAAATGCGTGAAATAAGTTTGCTGGGATCGGGAGGTCGCGGGGGTTTCGGGCGAGTGTGCTTTCCACGGGTTGGGTATCATGGGGTGGCGGGAGTGAGAGTTTATTTGGATCGAAAGTTTCACTTTATAATTCCTCCTAATATGGGGCTCGTTCATCCGTTTAGGACCCGCCACCCCCTTGTTGCACTAGCCTGTTTGCAGTCCGTGTTACGGAACATGGTATGGTATTTTGATAAGGGTGGTGCCTTGCGTTTGGGCCCTCGCGCGCGATTCTGTAATGTGGGGGAATGCGATGGGCAGAGCTGTTGATCTCTGGAGGGTTGGGATCTAATGTAGGGTTGCGAGTGACACCTAATGAGTGTACTGTGCGTTGAGGAATCATACTGGAATACTCGTAATTCATCGATAAAAGAAATTCAGAGGCGGGGTCAGAAAGGAGGGGATTTTTGGGGGTGAACAGGGAATAGGTAAGTTAGGAGAAATTGATAAAAATTGAAGAATAGACTAAGTGTTTTTTTTTTTTAAAAAAAAAGAAAGAAGACAAACCAGGGAGGGGAGATTGTTGCTCCTAAATTCCTTCAAACTAACCTCTCGAAATCTCGCAGTGATAAATTTAACTGATATCTCCATGGTGGCAGCAGAAACCTTTCGCTCCTGCCTCGAACTTGCTCCCCGATTGCCCCCAACCCACCTACCTCATTGTCTGATATAGGGTAGTAAATTAGCAAGATGAACGCCGCCGATCTAGGTGACTCCATTGAGCCACCCATCCGGTGAGTGGGAACCAACTTATTTTTCAATGGCCTCCGATATCTGTTATAATTAGTGCGGTCATTTGAAGCTTCCCCTGCATAGTAAGATCGTGCAGAGTCCAGTTGGTAGCGTTGTGCGGATGGCTTATATCGACTCTCTCATCCGCCAGAAGAAAGTGCACAGTAGCACCTCGCTGGATAAATTTTGCATGGTACACTGGAGTATGGCATTGCGCGGATGTTTGGTTGGCTTTGATATCTGTGTTGTCGAGAAGCATTTGAAAGATCCGGCTAAGCACACGGATAGCTGCTTCTATCAAGGGGGTGCTACCGTATGTTGGGGCCGTGTTGCGGAGACCCCTGACGTTCTGGCGACTGAACTGAAACGACACCACACTATAGTCTCCGGTGCTTATCAAGATGCGCGCTGGCGCCCAGTGTTTGGCGCCTCTCGCGCCGATGTTGAACCCATCTTTGTCCAAAGGGAATGGAACCACCGCTCCTGTTTGCTGGTGGATTGCAAGGCCTATCAGCGTTTCCAGGTCGTACTTCATCGTGTTGATATTGGCTTCGGGGATGGTGTTGACTCTGACCCGGGGATCGCTCAATAAGAGCCGCACTATGGCACAACGCTCCTGGGCTACCGCCCAGTAAAGCGGTGTTTGGTGTTCACTTCTGTAGGGAAAATTGACGTCGGTCCGCTCGTCATCTAGTAAGAGCTTCACCGCCTCGCATTTCCCTCTTGTGATTGCTGAAATCAGCGGTGTATATCCGTTGGAATTGACTATGTTAACATCGATGCCCGGGTGGGCTAGGAGAAGCTGTACGAGGGACGTATTGCCATCGGACGCTACAGAACATAATGGTATTGCTGGGGTGTTAACAAGGACATCTTTCCTGCCTAAAAGTAGCCGTACTATCGGGTTGTACCGCGCGCGAGTTGCTAGTCCAAGGGGTGTGTCTCTTCCGGGCCCCCGATTGACGTCAATTCTCTTGTCATCCAACAGTAGCCTTACTACCTCTTCCGCCTCAGAATGGACGGCGGAATACAATGGCCAACGCTTACTCACATCAATACTATCGAGTTCCAAAAGCATTCGTACGATTTCCGCGTGCCCACTCGAAACTGCTATATCTAGCGGTGCGGGATCGACGGCACTACTTTGGTTGTAATCCGTTCGTTTATCAGCTAGAAGAAGTCGGACCATATTTGAGAGGCCTTCCCCGCACGCCCAGTGTAATGTTGTTCGGCCATGAACGTCAGGGATATTGGGCTCCAGGTGTGGATTGGCCAGTAGAGCCGCAACAACCTCAGTTTTACCGTTTATGACGGCGTACCATAAGGCTGTTCGGGCGTGACAGTCTGTCGAGTTGATACTAATATCTGTATGGCCCAAGAGAAGCGCTACAACCTCTTTATGTCCGCCCCGGGCTGCTAGGCTGAGTGGCCCTTTTCCAGTCTCATCTTGCACGTTAACATCGACGTCGTTCCTGGCGATGAGTGTTTGAACCACATTCACGCAACCCGCTTCGGCCGCGTGTGACAGTATCGTCCGGGAGTCGGAATATCTTACGCTGGGGTCGACGCCACAATCCAGCAATGTGTTCAGGTACTCCCCGCTCTCGTCTGCTGCTACGTGATGGATGATCTTGATCCAGAAGGTTTCCCCTATCTGGTCCTTTATCCCACCCGCTAGAAGTCTTTGAAGCCCCACACGATTGTGGGAGCAAACAGCATGAAGCAATACATTCCAGGCGATGGGTGCGAGTAGGGATAGGACACGGTCCCATAGATCTTGATTAAGGAGAGCTACGAACCGGCGGTTCGTTTCGAGCAGAGAATTCAGCTCGGGTGTCTCTAGGTAGGTAGATATCATGAAAACCAATTCGTTCGGCAAATCGAGCAACGACATGGTGAGTTTGAGAGTTTCAGGCTTTGCCTTTAAGCTGAATGTTGAGAAAGGCGGGTCTTATGCTTGCACATATAGTGCCAGTCGCACTCCGGACAGCGGTTTATGGTGGGATATAGATCACAACAGGGCGTCCAGGAATACCCAGGCTATGTGTCAGTCGCTGGCTTGGGTTTTTGAAGTGAGTCAAGCACTGTTTCCTTGGAGTAAACCACAGACTTCCAGCGTAGCTGTCAGAATAATGTTATTACAACCGAATAATCTGGTCGTGCTGAGAAGTACTATGCGATGGAATATACAAGTACTGTAGCACAGCTTCCTCCATTCACCAGAGAAACGAGGGAAAGGCTCGCATAGGTTAAGTGGTGCACGACTATCGGGGGGTCTAACTATCTAGGAAACTACAGTATGAGTAGACACACACGAAGTCAGCAGTTTATACCATAAACTTCGAACTCGATATCCCACAACATAACTCGATATCCCACAACATGCTCGAGTCCACATCCTTTTGAGGATTTGCCTGGCTGTTTCTTTCTTAACCTTTAGGCAGGCTGACAAGTAGTCAAAGGTCATACAGGCGCATATATGAAAAACAATAACACCATAGCTGCTTTAGTTGATTTGGAAATTACACTTTCCATGAGGCATCGTGGGTTTGTGAACTTTCTTACCATACTAGGGTAGAGCATGAATTCATGGTACTAGTACCTTTACAGAATCTTAATAACCTCTGATACCGTACTCGTACTTAGAGTACTATCATACGTAGTTGCACGCTAGTTGCATACTAATACACTACTCGGACGAGTATTTCTTTGTTAGAAAAGAACTGGCCGGTGCCCGCCACTACAAATAGGGAAGGCAGATCTTGGCTGAGAAGCACGAGTACTGTACTCGTACGGTATAGTATCTTGAGAACTCGAATTATCGGACCGTGTGCTAGGAAGCTAGAGCTGCCTCTGCCGGTAAAATCTGGTGTTTCCTTCCCCCCCATCCGTCTCGGGAGCCACATTTTTTTGCGGTACTCGGGTGGGGGAACTAATCCGTGTACACCCCCGTATTGGCCAAACTGCCATGGATGACCCTTCCAGCAGCTCAAAAATGCTAAAGCGTGGGCGGAATTTTCCCCCCCCGCAGTCAATAGGCTCAGCTACATATCGGAAACGCCATTAGGGATGTTCACGAACTACCCCTAGTATCTGAGTACTGTACTGTACAGTACCCCTCAACAAGTATGATATCACACCTGAACGCGGGGGTCAAAATTTTGTATCGCAGATTGTCTCCACGCCTCAGCCGGACACCGAACTTAGGTTCGAATGTTCTTGAGGGGTACTTGCACCAAGTGCCCTCCGTTTACTTGTGTCGTACTAGCATGGCGGGGTAGCCATGTTATAACCAACACAGATGTCGTTGTCTTCACTCGTCGCCAAATTATCTCATTTCTAAGAGCAACTGTTGCACAAGGCGTCACTCGAACCACTTGTTGGATGTCATCATCGAGCACAGCACAAGTGGCGTCAAACAGATGTCCGTATGTTGTAACGGCCGTGTGAAATCTGTGAGGGCCCGTTTATCCCACCTGGAAATCACTGGTGCCCGCATACTTTCTCCCATTTGCCGGTACAGTACCTCAATTTACAACACTACCATAGCCACTTAGTATAGAGACCGTTGCCAAGGGGTGGCCCACAAGAATATACCGCTTTCGGAGTTGGTTAGGATTACCTAAACACTCGCTGGCCAATCAGCAAGGGCTGTGAGGTTTGGTGTCCCTTCGCTCTGGTCGTTTTCTCTATTCCTTTCCTATAATATTATAGTGTAGTCAATGCGAATTTTAAACCCTTCGTCTTGGGAACGGTCTCTATGAGCTGGGTGGTTGTGGTGCTATAATTTACTTACTCGAGTAGAGCTTTCCTTTTTATCGTTATCACGCCTGCGTTAGATGGAATAAATCTGTTAGATCCCGTCTTTTTTTGTTCTTTGCTGCATGTACTCCAATCTATAGTGTTGATAGAAGGATTTCTTTATGTTCTTGGATGCTTTGTTCGTGTCTTTATCCTGTCTCCAAGACTGGTCCAAGTTAGCATTTATGGATGTTTGATTCTACCCCTCTCCGCTGCCCCTGTTGCTTCTTTGTTGGTCTTTGTCTAACGTTTTATTAATAAGTATGTCTGTGTAGTTTAGTGTGGATGGAAAGCACGTATAAGTTCAAACATTGAATATTCATAAATAGGCAGTCTATACCCCTCCCTCCTGCTTCCTGCCTTTATGCTATACAAGTCTTTACCAAACAGTCTATCCATCTATCCAATGCTATTGCTTCTGCTATGAGCTATCGCGTATTGCTGCATATGTGTTCACTCAAATTTAGTAGTAAGCTATGAGGATACGCTTAGTGGAAGACTCAAGAACTGGGGAAGTATAGGAACCGATTGTCCCATTTACTAATTCTGTATCTCACTCATAATTATAAACCTGGAGTTCTCAAGAAGATTGGAATAATTGTATAAACCTTTATTTGCAACCGCCCGGGATAGTCCCGGCGAACATGTTTTACTTTACACTCGATGGTCGTAAGAGAAAATCAGAAATTCCAACCACTTACTGTAACAGATAATTAAAACGATCATTTTGCGTACAGGATAACAAACTCCCAGCCTTTTATAAAACCCTTAAAGGGTCATCTCCGCCACCTTTTCGCCCAAGCAGGTAGCAGTAACTGTAAACTTCACCTGAATATCCAAGCCAACAGGGATAATCCTTTTATCCCAGCACAGAAGTCAGTACCAATAGGGTCGGGGCTCGGAGAAAGAGAAAACATACACCTCTTGACTATCGTCCTCCATTTCCTGTGGTTCCGGGACCACATCAGGCTTCTTCTCCCCGGGAAGTTCCCACAAAATACAATCGACTGTCTCAATTAATTTGTTCTGAGCCTTTTCGGTTAAAGATCTCAACTTTGGAGCAATGATTGGAAGCTTCTTAAGTGTAGCTTCGATCCCCTGAGGCCCCATGGAGAATAATTTGAGAGTGATTCCCTTAGTCAAGTTAATAGTAACGCCATCTTCGGTTTCGTGAAGGGTGTAAGCGGGTTCGGTAGACTCGGAAACGGTGAGCTTAATACTATCGGTAGGTAATTCTATGGGCTCGGCCAGGCCAGTTGGAGGCCGAGAATTCAAATCAGTAGCCATATCCGGAAGGTTCATTCCGTCCTTGAAGATATTGGGGATAGCGTGGCGGATGAGTGTGACTCCTAAGAGCTCAGTAGTATTGTCCTCATTGCAGTTTTCGGGGTTTTCTTCGGCACCCTCCTCGAACCTTTCCCCGGAACCTTCCTCGGCGCTCTTCCCGGAACCTTCCGGGGTGTTCTTCTCGGAACTTTCCTCGGCATTCTTCTCGGCACTTTGCTCGGCGACCCCTTCGGAGCCTATTTTAGAGCTCTCACCAGAGCTCCCCTCAGAGCTTTCCACGGAGCCTCCTTCGGAGCTCTCTTCAGAGCTTTCCTCAGAGCTTCCCTCAGAGTTTTCCTCGGAGCTTTTCTCGAAGCTTCCCTCAAGACTTCCCTCAGAGATTGCTTCGTACCCGGATTCAGAGCTCGCCCTTTTCCACCCGCTATTACTGCCAGTCTCTTCCTCCCTGTGATCTGGATCCGATTCCGAGACTACGTTAGCTACTGGGTCACTCCCATGCACACATTCGGTATCACCCTCACTGGAATCATCTCCTTCCGAAGAGGACAACTCGGGTCCGCGCTCGCTCTCTGAAAAACTCCTAGACCGAATTCTGGTTGTCATAATTGGTTGTTCCATGGGCGGTCCATGAACAACAGTTAAAGAAATTTCGGAATTGTCAAAAGACACTGCAAAGGAGTTGGCATCCGGAGCCAGGTTAACAGCTGTGATGGGAGTGTTGTTGTTATCGGAATAATGAGTTCGCCAGATGGGGGTATCATCTCGTGGAGACATTTTCTGATTTATTTTCCAAAGTTGTCAGTTGGTATGAACTTTCTTTATTGCTGAAATGGGTGTATTGTTATCTACCTTTGTGGTTGAAGGGATGGTGACAAGTGTTGGAGAAAGCAATTAGGAAAGGGATGCTATAAGGAAAGGAAGGTGGGAAGCAAGGTTTATTGAATTGATGGATTGAATGGGATTGGAGCTGGGGTTTCGGTTTTCTATCTCGAGTACTGTACCTTTAATTCTTTACAAACAATTAGGTTCGGGCGAGACCTAACTACTTCCTACATCCACAAATAGTAAGCTCACTTGAGACTGTCTTTCCCAAAATTTGAATTATGGATAATTTCCATAATAAGTATTAAAGAAACATGATATAGAAGTGGTATCATGTATCTATTAGAATTATTATGGTCTGTTTTGATACAGCTGTTCCATTCCATTGACCCGTATAAAGTGACCGATTCGGAATGGAAATAAGAGGGTTTTTATATGGGAAACAGTTATGGAACAGGACAATTGCGGCGTTGCCAAACAGGCACCTAATAAGCAGTCATATCAGAAGAGAGGCTGCCTATAGAATGGGAGGTTGCAATAATCCTAAATTAGAATATATTACAGCTCAAACCAGACTGTGAATTCTACTTGGCACCTAAAGCTATTTACTGTATTTTTATAAGTAGGAATGGAAAAGCTTGATGTCTCGAAACAATTCACATAATTGTGGACTTATATGTGTAAATCGTGGAAAAAAAGGAGGAAGAAAGAGCATAAAAGTTTAAAACCACTTACTCCTATAACATGCCGGACAGTCTTACTTTTAAAGTACCTTTAAAACAGCTAAGAGCCTGTTTGTATACAACGGTTCCGTTCCGTTTGTGGTAGTTTCTACTATAAAAGTATAGACAAACAGAAGAAAAACCTACTTAGTAGTTTAGTATGGGATCAACGGAGTGATATAAATAGACTGTGAAGAGAGTTGATCTCTCTAGTAAGATACTCGATTAGAAATCATCAAATTCCATCGCTCACAGCAGGAGCTGGACGCAAAATGTGATTTAGCTTCAACATAACCTGCTAACACAAAATAACGGGTGCACTGAGTTCCTTAAAGGCCAATGCAGATGAGTACTATTAATTTCATTATCCCATTCTCCAGTTCTTAGTACTGTAGAATCTTAAATACTTGTATCGTATGTTAGCTAGTTCGTAATTTTGTCAACCAATAGAAACTATTCTTTCTTTAGGCACGAATAAGTACTCCCTCCACTTTCCCAAAGCCGTAATACTACATTCTGTTTTTTAAAACAATAATACTGACATTTATGCCAAGAGGGGAATTAATCGAGAACTACTTGCAGATTTTATTGCCCTTTCGCTTTCACCAATCTCCTTCACTAATTCCGACCTAAATCCGTGGGAATGGGTGGTCCCGTCTTATCCGATACAACCTCATAAAAGCCTCTCCGCAATCCTAGAGTCTAAGAAACCAAACTCCTTTACCGGCTTCTAAGAACCCGAGAATGGATCAACTCTTCTGCGCACGTGCAGAAAAAGAGCACTCTTTAGTGGGCGTGGCCCTGCAAGATGACTTTCTGAGTGCATTTGTATGACGTTACACCTACTATTATAGTTTCCACTATGTACGAGTGAGAATTTATGCCTAAATCTAGTAGTAACCCCCACTAACCCCGCAAGTTGATTTTGAGAAAGCGGGTTGTGGGGGACTCTTTTATCACGGAACTACCGTACCATATTGTAAACCGTCACATGTAGCGGAAATACTGGTATAATCCACTATCTCCGCCAGTTTTCTAGTCTCCCTGCTGGGAGACAAAAGCACTTAAGAAGGAGTAGTGTTTTCCTCACACGGCAAAACTTGAGCGCGCCGACCGTGTTGGATCTCACTAACTGGTATTCAGAATTCTGGTAACCTGTCAAACTACTAGTAAACCTATCAAGAGCTGAGGAAGGGATTAGCGGATATTAGGTGTCCGGCGGAGATAGTGGATCATAAGAGTACCGGTACAGTACCGTAAATACGGTATGCGGGAATTTCTAGCGGGTAACGGCAACGTCATGGTCATATATCATACGGAGAATTCGAGCTGGGTATCCTCCCAATTGCTAAGGTTTAATAATACGAGAGGGTGCCTACAAGCATAAAGGTATCCGACTCCTCTCCATCTGTTACTCCAGTACAACCTCTCCGAATCAAATTTACCTATCGGTTTTCCCTATTACTCATTTCATCAACCCCGATAAAACCCACCAGATTTGACAAATGGTTAAAGTTTTTGTTCTCGGGTCCTCTGGCTTCATTGGCTGTGAGTCTTATTGCGAGCAAATACTTCTTTAAGTGCTATATCTAACTTCTTTCCCATAGTCGCGGTAGCTCTTGCCCTTCGCCGCAATGGCCATCGAGTCTATGGTCTTGTCCGCGACCCTGCCAAGGTACCCAACCTAGCGAAGCACGAAATCACTCCTGTTATAGGCGATGTCCTTCAACCTTCCTCCTGGACCTCGGTAATTGAATCCGAAGGGATAGACGTGATCGTTGATTCGTCCAATATCGGCAAAGATGTGAGCAAAATATTCACCGAAGTCAAAAGATTGGGAGAAGCTCGGTTGAGCGGGCTTCACCGGGGACCAAAGCTTGCCTTCATTTCGTTCTCGGGAACATGAGTTCACGGGGCGCGGCCAGACGTGAGGGATATCGTGAATGAACTGACTACTCCAAGTCCTCTTGAGTTGGTAGCTTGGCGGCCAGCTACGGAGAACGAATTATTGAGTTTGAGTGATGTTTTGGATGTTGCAGTCATAAGGCCGACCATGGTTTATGGCGGGAGTGGTAGTATTTTTTCCATGCTTGTGGCCCCGATAGCTGCGGCGGTGAAGGAAGGTGCTTCCGAAGTGAAGGTTCTGGGGAGAAAATTCGAGCTTTCTGTGATACACAAAGACGATGTAGCTGACTTCACGCTCAAGGTTGTGGAAAAGGTAGATAGCTCTTTGTTTTTTGTTTTTTTTTTGCAATCTCAATGGAAGAAGTTTCTGACCCTTTGCAGATATCTTATGTGGGAGCTTTGTCTTATTCGGTTTTTGATATCACAACTCAACACGAATCCTATACCGATATCATTGAGGCTGCGGCGAAGCATATGGGGTTCACGGGTGCTATCACTTATAGGGATCCGGAAGGCACTATGACAATGCTTGAGCAGGCGATCCTCACCCAGTTCAACACTAGCAGTGACCGGGCTAGGACTTATTTGGGATGGGAGCCGAGGCATAGGGATATCATGGGGCAGATTGATATCTATGCTGCAACTATGGTTGCCCATTTGTAATTGGGAGCGGGTGAAATGATACTTTTCTTTTTCTTTTTTCACCTCCTATAAGTAAGGAATACAAAATATTTGACAATCATGATACCACAGATGATTCACTCATGCGATGAGGTGGGGTCAATTTATTCTCTGGTGGAAATCCGAAATTATTTGGCTGTGAGATTGCGAGAGTGTGCTATACCCGTACCATACCCGTAAATTGTGGGTAATAGCTTGATAAGCTTACCTCCTGTTACAATCCAGTACTTGTACTTCCACTCGAGCATCATATAGTACCGCCTCCTACAGTACGGGTATGAGTATAAGTATGATACAATTCTCCACATACCCGTATCATAGCAACCTTTGCCCAAACGAGCGGTGGCTCCAAAAAGCTCTATTAGGACCTGTTTGGTTGCAATGGTTCCATTCCGTTTTACTACCGTTTCCCACATAAAAATTGTGGTCCCTCCATTCTGAAACGGTCATTTTGTATGGGATAACGGAATGGGACTAACGCAACCAAACGGCCATAAGTTATCATGACATTGGTTGTGGATTCGTAGGGTTAGGGTTCTTGTGATCACGCTTTCACGGAACATTTGGAACGCGTCTCCCCGCATCACGACTTCCCACGGGGAGCCTCTCCCAATCCGAGTGAATAACCCACAAACATGGCTACTTTTTTATCTCAGCATCCAATTCCCTATCCAGAAGGTCGAAAACGAATCTTCGAGTCTGTATTCCCGCCTTCAGCATCCTCCACCTTACCGACACCTCTAGCCACCCCTGCATCCTCATTCGTTGCCCCACCATCACAACCATCACAGCCGCCACAAACGCCTACTCCCTCCCACGGCTATAACACCCGGCATCACCCCAATGTTACGCCCTCTCCAGCCCCCATATCGTTCGCCCCTAGTCCAGCAGCTATATTCGCGAAGGAATCCAGAGCGTGGCATCTAGCGACAACATACCTCTCATTCCCCGTAGATCCCTTCCCGGGCAGCCTCAGAGAATATGTGCAAACACACCAAGACCCGACAAGAGATGTGGCGGAAGCAATCCGATACCTGACGATTCATCACGCGGAAGATGCAACCTCTGAAACAAGCCTCTTGGAATGGTACACTTGCGAAGTCCGAAGACACTTCCTAGCTCACGTTCGTCCGGAGATATCGATTCCAACGGAATACACTGATGGTGCACGTTTGTTAGAAGAAATACTCGGCCGATTGACTACCGCTCAAAGCATCTATCTATTTCGTTTGAGAACCTACATCATTCCAGAGAAGAGGAAAGGGAGGGCACGGAGGAACCTGGATAGCTGGGACGAGAGCGACGATACAAAGGTCCAGGCGTTCGTCAGATCGTTAAATTCAATTATCTCTTATTCACTACCTGATCCCGCTTGGAATAAGCTTGTCTACGAGGATTTTTTAGGGTTGTGTGGAATAGCGGTCGGATTACCTGGAGACGACGATGGGGATGACGACGATGACACAGTGCTTGATGCCGAGGAGGCAGGGAACGACAGTATGAGTGGAGATGAAGATATATATCACGGCGTGAGATTAAGTCAACAAAGCTTTGCTACAGAAACTGACTTTGATGGAGATATCGTTGTCGATGATGATGGAGTCGCGATTGGGAACCCCAGAGATATGGATGGGATTGATGAGTTTGGTGTTTATAGGCAGAGGGTTGAAGAAAATGCCGAGGAAAAGAGGAAGAAGCGAAAAGAGGAAAAGCCGAGAGAAAAGGCCCGAAAGAAGGTCCTGGAGATTTGGGCGGCTATGGAAAAGCTGGGTGTTGGTGGTGGCGGTCGAAGAGGAGAAAGGGTATTTGCAGAGGTAAAAAATAGGCCACAAGCCCGTTAGGTCTTATCAGGTACTAACAAACTTCCATGCAGGTTATCAATACTCTCTTGACCACCTACATAAACGCTCACTTTGCTGGAGTTTGGGAAACTCCTTCCAAAGTTGGCGACGACTTGAATCACTGGGTAGAGCATGTTCTCGGGCAATTAGTTCTGGACGTTTTATTTTCCTCCAAACCACCCAATTCCTCTGAAGGTTGGGCTACCAGGCTTAAAAAACTGAGCCCCCGGGAGAGTTTTAGGGCTAGTCGCCAGAGTCTTGATAACCGGAAGAAGGGGGCGATGGAAGTAGATGCGGGGGCAGGTGTGGGAGAGGATGATATCAAACGAAGGAAGGAAGACTTGGAAAGTTGGAAACGTATTGCTGTTGGCAGGCTCGGTAGACTAAGAGTTGGTGAACTATTCGACGTCGTTGTAGAGTGGCCAGAGAGTCTTGGAGGTGTCGAGGATTTAAAATCCTATATTATATCACCGCAAACCCGCCTACACCTAACGACAACTTTCACCTCTGCCTTGTCTACTCGTCTCCTGCATCCGGCAGCCGCAACCTCCGATATACTCCGGGCTTATATCTCTTTGATCCGTGCTTTCACCGTTCTGGATCCTCGTGGTGTCTTGCTCGATAGGGTTTCGCGAGGTATCCGGCGATATCTCCGAGAACGCGATGACACTGTCCGTGTAATAGTGAGAGGGATAATGTCCGAGTCACTACCTGACGGATTAGAAGATGCCGAAGATCTCTCAGAACTTGCTCATGAACTTGGAAAAGGCATTCCGGCCACTCAGCAAGGTGGAGGGCTTGAAGAACTAGATTATGATGACTTGTCTTGGGTACCCGACCCAGTTGACGCAGGCCCTGAGTTCCGAAGAAGCAAAGGTCTCGATGTGGTTGGAAGCTTGATCTCACTATGGGAGAGCAGGGAAGTCTGGACGAAAGAAGTAGCGGCAGTATTATCTAGTAGACTTCTTGGTAGTGATGAATGGCTCTTCGAAAGGGAAATCCGCACTATCGAGCTCCTCAAACTTCGATTGGGAGAAACAACAATGCAAGGCTGCGAAGTCATGCTTAAGGACATTGCGGATTCTAAGCGATCGGATGCACACATTCGAGCCGAGGAACATCTTGAGATAGAGGGCTTCCCGGAAATTCACACCAAAATCCTTAGCAGGCTGTTCTGGCCAACAATGAAAGAGGGTGGGTTTCAAGTTCCTCTAGAAATCAAAGAGCTGCAGGAACGCTATGAGCGAGGGTTTGAGAACCTCAAGAAAAAGCGGAAGCTCACTTGGCTACAAACAATGGGAACGGTGGAGGTAGAACTTGAGCTCGAAGATAGAGTGGTTCAGTTCCCTGATGCCACAACATGGCAAGCAGCGGTCATACACCAATTTGACGAGGAGGGACTATCTGATCAATGGACCATCCCACAGTTGGCCGACAACCTGGAAATGGAGGAATCCCTGGTTAAGAAGGCAGTGCAATTCTGGCAAAGCAGGGATATCCTTAGAGAAGGTAGCAACGGCGTCTACGCCGTAATAGAAAACCTCGAAGAACTCGAAGCCAACACCCCTCTCCATACTGGTGTTACTGCAGCGGAGGAAGAAGAGGAAGTCACCGACGAAAAGAAACGAGAAAGGATGATTGTTGAGCAATTTGTGGTTGGAATGTTGACTAATGGTGGAGCAATGCCTCTCGAGAGGATTTCGGTGATGCTCGGGCTCGTCCCTGGAGGGTTTTCCTGGGGACAAGAGGAGTTGAGGGAATTCTTGTCCCGAATGAAATCGGAAGGAAAAGTGGAGTATGAAGGAGGCAGTTGGAGGATTCCGAAGACTTGATTCCTTTCGGCGTTTTGTAACATACATTATTGAGGTTGCAGGATTTTAAATACCATAGATTCTCGAAGTTATTGACGCCCTTATTGGTGTTTCTTAGTCCCTGGTGTTTCTAGATTTAGCGTTCTTTTGTTTTTGCGCAGTATCAGCGGGTGTTTGAAGCCTTGCACGACCTTAAGGTGCTAATTGTACTAGGGCAAATCTTGGGAGCTTATTCGGGGGCCGCCAGCCTATTCGGTGTCGCCTAACGTCTTTCCCACATACAAAAAAACGCTACAAAACTGGTTTCCCTCTATGTAAGTCGCGGTTCCCATATATGGGTGTCGCCCGACTTAATGCACCCCCCGAGTGGTTGAGACGACTTTGTGCAAACTCATTAATATAATGGTGGAAAGGTTCAATTTCAGAGTCTTTGGCAATAGCCGAGACGTGCTTTTGCTAACCTAAGCGAGCAGTCTCGTATCATAATCAATAGCGCTTCCCATATCAGCTTTTCCCCTGCCATCCACCCTCCGAGATTCCCGAGTGACAAACTGTGTGTCTCCACTTCCCGACACAGCGCACTCCAAGCCGAGGAACAGTCCATCCGATTACCCTCACAGCACTGAGCCGGAATCACAGCGTACCGGGCCCAGTCTCGTGTCTCCGAACCCCCATACACGTAAGACAGTAGGCGGCGAGCTCACAAAGAGTCAATCGGGTTGCCATGCGTGAGGACACGCTGGTTAATAGTGCCGTAAGGACCAGACGGCCCCGCTCAGGATTCGGGCGGTAAGTTCGCGCAGTCTGCGGTACGGTAATGATACGGTGCGATAGTCTACTATACTGCGAACCCTTCCTGCAATGCCAGCTTTAATAAATTTACCCAATCGCAGATCGTTCCAATTTTGGTACGGTGCTGTCTTCATCTCTTCTGTGAAATCTTTCCCAGCTCGCATTTCTTCTTTATGATTAACGTGAATGTTTTTCTCGGGTATCTGTGTCTTTCTTTTTCGTTTAACGTTGGTTTTTGACTCACACAATGTCATTATTTATAATTCTGGCTCTTTTTTTTTTTTTTTGCTAACTTACAACTAATATTATTCACTACATGCGACGATATCTTCCGGATATGATCACTTTATTCCTGTCCATTGAATGTTTGTTGTATGTATGATTGCTGAGTTTTATATGATATTCACACTTTCTCGCATCCTATTATACCCTGAACCCTGTTTCCCTTTTTTTTCCTTTCTTCTTCTTCTTTTTAAGAGTGTATTTGTACTATACTTGTATTTTTATTTTTTTCGAGGAGTGTCTAACTCACGCAGGAACATGCTGGTAAATGAAATTCTTTTTTTCCTTTTTTCCTTCCTCCGTTTGGTATCAGATTGCCTGCGGGATCTGCCATACCGGAAACTTCAGTAAAGCCGCGCGTGTCCAATTGATATTTTCAATTACGAAGCATCATGCATTATCACTCAAACCATCTCATACACAGTTGAAAATCGAAGTCAACACTTATCATAGAGCATCTCGTATCACTATCAGAACAGAACAATAACAAGAGCCAATACACACAAATTTCCTACAACAGTTACCAAATTCTCGGCCCTCCTTGACTAAATCTCAAAGCTGACTAAATAATATTATCCAAAAATCTATCAAAAAAAAAAAATCTAAAAATCTAAAAATCTAGAAATCTTCCACACAAAGCCTACGGGCCCACTAATAACAACACGACCTGCAATAACAGCAAAACTGAAAAAAAAAACCCCCCTCATGGCCAACCATTTCTACCTATAATACTAAGTTAGTACTTCGCCAGTCCACCATTTCAAAACAGTCTCTCAACAACCCTGCCGGCAAATACGTCCAGTCCTCTCTTTCCTCCGCCAGGAACTATCAGTACTTTGTCATCTACTTCAATCCACTCTGCCCGTCCCTGGTCGAACTCAAACATGAATTTCCTTCCTACTCCTTCCCCATCTGCGTGTTTCGCCTCCTTAATCTCTTCATCGTAATCGAGACTGAATATCTCATCACTCCTGATAAGTAGTGGTTCGATAGAGACAAGTCTTGCGATGGCGCGGATTGAAGCAATGTACACGACTACACTGCTGCCGGAGATAAGGGAATTGGCTTCATCGCCGAGATTGGTTGTAAAGCCAGTATATCCCTGTGGACAAGAGCTCGCGGCGAATGAGGAGGGGCGATTGAAGATTACCATACCCTTTCGGAGCTTCGTAGAAAGAACGGGTGGAGCGATGGTCTGAAGGTTTGCGAACGCCACGGCTTTTGCGCTATTTGCCGGTGTACCTAGGGAACCATTTTGCAACTTGATGGTGTCGTTACTGTTCTTTGATTTTGTCTCGCACCCTAACCCGCTCAAATGCAATTGCGAATTCGGTACTGGGCCTGCGAGAGGTGTATCAAGATGGGGCGCTGGCTGGATAGGCATGATTCCGAGAGTGCCAGCTTCACCAGCGAAGAGAATATTCACCGGTAGCCTGAGTCTGCGAACGGAAACAACTTTTACCAATTTCCACTCCCAGTCCTCGCCAGACGCACTGCTATGCACAGTATCGTCACCACGTGTGATTTTTAGTCCGGATCGCTTACGAGAGGTGGCCCTCGTCTCGTTAGCACTGTCTGGGCTCTTGGACATGAGCCCCGGCAAATGGCCGACAGATGGTGATAGCAGAGGATGGGGGGCAGGAGTAGCAGGAGTCCCTTCGGCTGATGGCGGGTTGCTGGTATGGTCGACAGGCGTTAGGGGCCCAACCAGCAACTCATCACCAATAGAGATTTTCCCATACTTGACATGCCCACCAACCACAGCCCCCCGATTCCCATCCTCTGCACTATGCGCGGGTTGAAATCCATAGATTTCCTCGAGATGGAACAAAGTGGACAATCCGCAGTCTTCCTCCATTACAACCCTCGGCTCTCCTTTATCTACCCTGATCTTCTGCGTCCCTTCCTTGACACCCACCGAGCTAGCGCCTAGCAAAGGCCCAAGAGCATTTAACGCCCTCGGTGCTTCAGGGGGCTCAGGTACTGGAAGTCTCATAATCAACTCATGGAGTAGGTCAACCCCTTGTCCGTTGACAGATGAAGTAAACAAAATGGGCACCGTGTGTTCGGGGTCACCTTCCACGAGCTTCACGACATCCTTAACGCTTGCACTTGTAGAGAGTGGGGCAGGCTTCCTCCCACCCTGCTTTAAAATGGTCAACAAGTTCCCAAACACTTTTTTCAATCCCGTCTTGGTACCTAGGTCCCGTTTCGTGAAGACGACGATCATTCTTAGGCCTAATTCCAAGCAAAGATTGAGATGAGCGAGGCTAGCTTTGCTCAAACCGGAAGACACCTCGGCACCCAAAGTCTCATCATCATTTGCAGTGACAAGAAAAGCGGCATAATGTGGTGCCCACCCAATAAGCGATTTAAATGTGGTCCTACTGAACTTGGGATTGCCGGCAGAGTCTGACAGAAAAACAATTCTTCCTCCATCTGCCGCTGCGTGGATGTCGGTCCAAGAGGATATATTACCCGAGGCATAATTCACCAACCTCGACGGCCCACCATTGCGGCTTGCGGACTTGAGCTCCGCTTTGGAGACCTCGGGCATGTAACCCAAGATCTCCCATGTCACGGATGAGGTGATACCAGACACCAATTCGTGTCTGTGGCGGAGCAGCGAGATTCTACTTTTCCCACGCCCGTTGTCATGCTCGCCAGTACTCAGGGTCCCCAAGAGGGTGGTTTTTCCACAAGTAGTGGCCCCTGTCAGCGTAATCCTAAGTTGCTCAGTCTTCCTTCTAATCCCTGGCTGCGCCACATTTTGTTCCGGAGCGGGCCCTCGGGGGGTGCAGTTTTGTCCATGGCCCGGTTGGACAAAGGCTTCTACGACCCATAGCGGGTCGCCAACTTTGGGAATGCCGAAACTCTCCTCGGAGCCTGAGAAGCCCACCCCTTCCACATTTTGTTCGTCCATCTGGCCCTTCGCCAGCAGCGCAATCTTTTCTGCCGGTTCCTGATCTCGCTGCTTGGCTTTCATAAGTTCGGCTTGCTTTCCTTCTTCGCGCCGTAGGTCGTGCTTTTTGACTGTACCAACAGCTTCCTTGCGAAGTACTCTAACAGTACATCCTAGTCTTGCGGCCATTATGTGCAAAGTGTCCAGAGATTCTTGCAGTTCCTCCTCGCAAAGCCCGATAAGTTTGCCATCATCGGCAACCCCGATTTCGTAGAGCGCGCCTTGAGACTCCTGAACCAGCGAGGAGATTGCTTCGGGAGACTTTGAGTCAAGGGAGTTAGCGTGGTACCTGGGGTAGTAGACTAATCAGCAATGGCGACCAAGATTCCGGGTATGGGAGCAACGCACGGGCTACTCTGTTGTAACCTCCAGAGCAATTGAGTCACCAACTGGTCCAATCGCGCCTCACTCTTTCCACCTCTAGCAAGACTTAGCTTGTATTCAGTGGCGCCCATCTGAGGTTCGGCGGCCAAGCCTTTTACCATCTTCCCACTGGAGATAACAACCCCTTCTCTGTCGCCATCTTCCATGAAATGTTTTCGGATCTTGCCGGAGTTATTGTTGGCTCTCAAATGCCCCGGAGCACCATCATCGATCAAATCCGGCGATCCGGCCTTAGGATTTGGCGTTGTAGATGGAGTAGGATGAGCGGGGGTGTTATTCGCCCATGGAGAGGCGGGTTTAGGAGGCGATGGGTTAAAGGTAAAGATGCTAGACATGATGGACAATAATTGAGGGATTGGCCTCCAGATAGCCGAGTGTCGGGGGCAAGTACGTAGATGCAAGCCCCGAGGATTGGGCTTTCGCCCACGAGGGTGGATGGAGCCGCGATAAAGTTCGCGCGGAAAAGAAGCTCACGGAGAAGCAAGCAATGCCTTTATCTAGGCCACAGCTTTTGATACCGGATCCCCTCCCCCTGTCACCGATTTCCAGTCTCCAGTTTCTTCCGTGGGGTTTCAATGATGTCTTGGCAGAATCTTTCAAAGGAATACGTGTATGGTTCCTATCAGGGCTGCGAGGAGTAGTAGGTGAAATATTACAATGGATTGGGTATTCGTACGGTGCATTCGGAACAACTTTGATAGCCGAGGAATCATGTTTGAAGTGTGCTTGTTGAAGCCCTGTGAGGTTGAGTAACAGCAAAAAAGAGATCACGATGTTTGCAAAGGACAGCGAACGGGACTTGTGACGGGTCAGCTTTTGGCCGAGTCAGTCGAGGTTAGGTGGGGTTCAAGCGGACATCTTTATTATTCAGGGACCAGTTGCGGATTCTGAAGTTGAAGGGGTGACAAGCGAAATGAAGCGGAAAGTAATGAGTTGGGGGGGGGGGAGACAGCTAAGGTTATTTAAAGACCCGGGTGCGTCCCAATGGAAGTGTATGCAATGATGATGACTGTAGGCCAATGAGTCAATGGACCCAGGGGAGTGTGATCGCTTGTACTGCACAGGCACTGCCGGTACGAGTACTCGTAGTAGCATAGGATGGGCTCGTCCAATGGCCAACTCAATAGAGCAATGCCCTCAACCGACAAGATGATACTGCAAGATGAGATCTTCCCAGGATCTTTCCAGCAACCTGCAGCACTCGGATCTAATTTAGAATTCCGGGCCAACATGAGGTACCAATGTACGCCAAGAGTTAACACATGTTGATAAACTGCCTCATTCATCGAGTGCGGCTCAAAAGCGGAGCGAGACCCGAGAGAACCCGCTACCGCGCTCTCGAGTACTCGTACTCGTAGAGTCAAGTAGACCCCATTGATCAATTTGAAACACACTTTATTTGATCGCGTTAACGCCGCTTCCAGCCAGCCAGTTAAGCCTTCATGATGATCCAAGTAGCTCAACTCTTGAGCAGCTCGCAGCCACCCGTCAACCCGTTTTCAGCCACGATAGACTGCTGGATGAGTAACAAACGGTTAACTGACGGTAGCGGATGGTGATGGTAAGAACTCCTAAGGAAAATGAGAGATTCGCTGCGTCAAACTGGCCAGGGAGGCCCCTCTCTCTACACATACGTGCCGGTACTCGCCGCCAAAACCCAAGACAGTTGGTAGAGCTATATAAATTTATTGAAGTACTCGTACTCGTCGTACCCACTCCATCAACCATCCCATGCAGCCACTAACGGTATCCACAGTACTCGTACTGTACGTGTACAGGAGATCGATTAGCTTTAAGTTAGCTCCGGACATCCTCATTCCCAATTCCCTGGAATCCCGTAGAACAACCAAGCGGGATATCCCGAAATATTGGGGCACTTAATTTACATGGGTTTTGGCTTGGAGAGAGTCTCCGCGAGCGCAACGGATGATGGGATTCTATCACCCATGACCTTGGAAGCTTCGCCACTGGGCGCCCGAAAACAAGCATAGAGATCACTGTGTTCACTGCTATGTACTAGTATACACTTTGCTTGCCATAGCGACAGATGCTTCCCCATTGTTTGCGCCACACATATGGAGAGAGCCTTCAAGTCCCCCACCCCATATCGCTATGGCTCATAGAATGTCACTCAGTTTTTGACACCCGTCATCAAAGACTCTGTCTGGTTGAATTTGGGGACAAACTCTGACACGGCGTGGTAAATATTGAGCTCACCCTACGCCCTCCAATGTGCTCGGCATAGGCACGATCCCTTCAACCTTACTTTCTATGATTCTTAACCAAAATATACGGTAGTCATATTGCGGGACAGATATCTCATGAAAGAAGCGGAAATCATTTCTGCCCTTCCCGAGAATGTAGCCCTGGAAGGGGGATGCGGCGTTACGGTGTGAAAACCTTTGCCCACGGGCGGCTGATTGGATGTCTGCCCATTTCTTCCGGCAACTCTGCCTGTCACACTTTTCTTTCTCGTTATTATTTTCCTTGTCTGTGCCTAGAATGCGCCCTTGTCGGGGATGGATTGGTATGAGTGGAAAGAGGGCTTATGGAGTTTAGGTCCGTATTTGAACTCTGAGTAGCGTAGCAACTATAAACCACGTGAGGGCTCAGCGAGGCGGCACCCTCAGCGAGGCGCGGCATCTCTTGGCAGCAACGAAACCCTACCACTTTTTTTTCTCTCTTCTCTCAATACATGATGAACATTCTTCCTCTTTCCCTCTCCCTACTCAAACAACTCACAACACAAGAAACCAACAACACAATTACCTCCGGAGAGCTGCTCTACTTTGGAGGTGCTATCAACAAAAGCCAAGTAAAAAGTCAATTGACACCTCCCCGGGAGCAGAAGCTGTACACGCTCCTGCTCCCACTTCAGAACTCTCTCCAAGTTCTTGGTCCAATCGACTTCCTGTTTCTTCCTCCGAACTGCCTACACACAAAAAATCCTCCACAACATTCTGTGCCATATCCTTAAGGGGTTTTTCAAAATTTCTCACCTTTCGCTCAGCCTCTGAGATCTGTTCAGCAAGGTGACCTTCCTCTTACAACAATGCTGCTCCAGCTTTTTGATGCTTTGGTAATCTCCCCTCCTCTTCTAACCTCTCTGCATCCTTTCTCTTATACATTCTGCTAACTTTTTCCTCCTACTCTTGACTAGATTTGTTGCATTTTGATATTTCTGTTGTATGGTTTCTCTTTTTTCTTGAGTTTGGGATTTAAAATTCTTTGTGATATCTTCACGGTCGATTTAAGCCTTTCCACTTGTGGGTATCCAGGTACAATTTACATTTCCTCTCCGGTGAGTTTCTGCTAACTGGTTCCTTAGATTCTGTATCTGGTGATCCTTCTCTTTGCTATCGGTAAGTCCTCTTTTAGTACTTATTGCTAAATTACTAACAATCTTCTGCAGTCCTCAATCAATAGGATTATTTTGTGGTAATATTGCCAATGTGATTAATTCCTGTTGCTCAATTTCTGATTTGTCCAAAGGTACCTCAAGGTAATTGATCTGTTGCGCAGTAATATAATGATCCCTATTTGGATAGTTAGTGCTTGGCGACGGGGAACGATACTTCTCTTCCTGTCTTCTTCTTTCTTTGTCTAATGATAGCTCTAGGCTTCTGCCTACGTTACCAATAGTACAAGACCCTTGTCTTCTACCGGGACCGCCTATCGTAAGCTTTCTCTAACTCTTCTTCGTAAAGCGCCTTCCTTGGCATAATAATAACGTTGCAATAAAGATAAAGATCGTAAAGGTATTTTATATTCGTTAAAGTAATAAGTAGGAAAAGTACTTAGAATAAAGCGTGAAGAACCTATCTTCCTCGGCCGCATCGGCCTCCTTATATAGTGTTCTTCCCGCCTTTAGTCATGTGACCTAAAGTGGTCACATGTGTGAAACTAAACCATAACAAACTAGTCATATGACCAAAGTGATCACATGCTCAAAACCCATGACCTTATTGCAAGGTCATGTGCGAAACTCATAAACCAATCTTAACGTAATAAACAAGTCATATGACTTGACTGAGTCATATGCACGAAACCCATGACATCATAATGAGGTCATGTGTGAAACATAAATCATATGCGCAAGGCTTACCCGTAAGGCACACTCGTAAGGCATACTCGTCAGGCGCATGTCCCATGACTCATACTTGAGCCATGTGCGAAAGCATCACAAATCCCACACATAACTAATCATATAACCCGAATAGGTCATATGCGTGAAACAATAACATACCTGTGACTCATAACCATGTGTCACGTGAAAACCCTTTCCTCGCTAAGCCACGTTCGTGACAAGTAAAGGTACTTAGCGGTTCTGAATTGGATAGTATCGGATTGGTATTGGGAAAGCTTAGATTTGAATTGGAATAGTCACATGGGGATCTTGGTCTGGAGGCCTGGATTTTAGAGATCACAATATTTCTGTTAATAGGAATCAATCCTGTATTTCAAAACCTGCTTTGAATGTTGTCGGTAGTAAAGGAAGATCGGTGTGCTGTCATGAGAATTTCATAGAAGTTCTCTTTAGAAACCCCATACTTGTGTTTTTCGAATTATCGCGTGAGTTCTTTTTGATACTGGTATTTGTAGGGACTGAATATACAGACATCCAATGGTTGTAATTGATGGGTTGTATGCAGAGGAAGGCAATAAGGAATAATTTTATGTAATATGCAGAATTCTAAAAATTCTATATTAACATGACTACTGTGTCCATCAAAGAGTAAAAGTTGATAATTGCCCGCTGTCACGAACGTGGCTTGGCACGGAAAGGGTTTTCACATAACTCATGATTATGAGTCATAGGTATGTATGTTATTGTTTCACGTATATGACTCATTTGGGTCATATGACATATTATGTTATAATTTGTTATGTTTCACACATGACTCGATTATGAGTCATGAGACGTGCGCCTGACGAGTCTGCCTTGCGAGTGTGCCTTGCGAGTATGCCTTGCGCATATGATTTATGTTTTGCATATGACCTCACTATGAGGTCATGGGTTTCACGCATATGACTCAGTCGAGTCATATGACTTGTATATTGCTATTACGAATATCGCTTGGCGAGGAAAAGGTTTTCACATGACACATGGTTATGAGTCACAAGTATGTTATTGTTTCACATATATGACTCATTCGAGTCATCTGATTTGTTATGTGTGGGATTTGTGATACTTTCGCACATGGCTCAAATATGAGTCATGGGACATGCGCCTGACGAGTATGCCTTGTGAGTGTGCCTTGCAGGTATGCCTTGCGCATATGATTTATGTTTCACACATGACCTCATTATGAGGTCATGAGTTTCGTGCATATGACTCAGTCGAGTCATATGACTTGTTTAATGTGTTATGATTGGTTTATGAGTTTTTGCACATAACCTCACTATGAGGTCATAGGTTTTGAGCATGTGACCAGTTTGGTCATATGACTAGTTTGTTATTATTTGGTTTTACACATGTGACCACTTTGGGTCACATGACTACGGGCGAGAAGAATTCTATATAAGGAGGCCAATGCAGTCAAGGAGGATAGGTTCTTCATACTTTGTTCTAAGTACTTTTCCTTGTCCTTGCTGTTGCTTCACGCCAAGCCTTTCTTTCGCACCCATAGTGGGCCTTGATGCCTTGGATTCTGGGGGAGATATCTGAGTTCGCTCTGTAGTTTATGGGGTCTTTGGTGTTGAGGTCTGTTGGCATTACGTAGTGGATTACTTGTTTGCCTCTCGTTTCATTACTTGCTGGTTATCTCACGATACTGGCACTTCGAGCACTTCATCACAGTCGCTTACGCGCCCCTTTTGGTAAAATGTCTTTGGCTTTCTGTCTATTGTCTACTCGCAGGTTTCGCGTTTGATTGGGGGGGATAGAACATTGTATTTGGGGGGATCACTTGTGTCGTTCTTTAGGCCAGCTCATATTCTTGTTAAGTTTTAATGGAGTCCTTCGTTCTCACGATACAAAATACCCATGGGTTCACTTGATGACCGTCCTGTATCTTTAACTCATTGTACTGGCCGCATCACTTCTCAGATAGTAGGGCAGTACCTGCCCCGCTCCTCCTCGTTACATTATGTTTCTACCGTCGGAATCCTACGATGTTATTTATCACTGTTTCCTTGGAGTTTTTTGTCCTTGCGGCATTTACGGTGGTTCAGTCAGGTGTCTCCTCCTCGCCTCGGTGGAGATGGCTTTGACCCTGAAAGCTCTTACCCCCTGGTGTGGTTATTGTTGCTATCTGCAGTGGTATGCGACGATTGGCTGCCAAACACTCGCGCTGTTTGTGTGCTTGAGTGGTTCGGTTGTGGATTGTAGTTGGTGGCTTTACCCATTGCAAGTGGGGCCTACCTTCCTTTTATCTGCTCCTGTTCGTATGCCCTCCTCCTTCATATCGTGTCAATTGGGTGTACCTCTTGCCTGTTGTTCAGTTTGTACTTGTCGCTGAACCTGTAGGGCTGGCTTCGGCTGGCTCTGCTTACTCTTTCTCAGCTCGCTTGGACTTTGGTTTGACTGAGTTGGATGATGTGGCTGGTGCTGGTGCCTTCGAGTGTTGGTGCTGCCTCCTTTATGGCTCCTGGCTCTGGCTGGTGGGTCTCCCTTAGCTGCTAGGGTCTGGGGATTGGGGCTCTGCTAGTGTAGCCAAGACCAGTGGCTGCCTGCTGGGGCTAGGTGTTGGCTGTCCTGTGGCTATCAAATGGTTAATCAGTCTGAAGGGCTGGAGGGCTGGATGGGCTCTGTGGCCTCTGGCGTGTGGGATTTGGGGGGGCTGATTGGGGGAAAGAGGTACCTGCGAGCACCGATTAGGCCTGTGTCAGGCTGGGCGAGGTCTAATTAAGTGTTTCCAGTCCAGCTTGGGCTGTTGGGTGAAGCTGCTGAGTGTGGTAAAGCTTCCCGACGGACCAGCTGGTTGATGGCCATCTGTGTGGATAGTGAGTTGCGACTACCTGGTTGGACTTGTTTGGGTCTTGTGCGTTGGGCTTTTGTGGAGTTTGTTTGGTTTCTTTCGTTTGGCTACGCGTTTGGCGGGAGGAGGCATGGCACCATGAGTGGGAGATAGGCCCCACTGCTCTTTATAGTCTGTTACTACCTCTATGTATTTCTTTTGTTTAAATATTGTTTTGTTTAGGGGACAGGCAGCGGGTACAGGTCCTCCTCACCTGTACGCTCTTTAGAGGCAACTGGTAAAGTGGGTTCATAGAGTCGACGGCCTGACATGTGGGTGTAAGAAGTTGACATGTGGGTTGCCTCCTTCCTGCCTTTGTGTCGCCTGTAGGATTAGTTTGTATTTTGTTGGTTTTCTACTGTGGTGGAGGTTTTGCAGGATGGTTTTCAGACTGGATAGTAGTGATTTTATATTTGTTGGATGAAGAACCTGGTCAGGTTGTTCTTTGGCTTGGCTTCGGCTACGCTTAGTGCTGGTTGGCTTTATACCAGAGGGGCTACTGACTTGGACCAGAGTGGGCACTGAGTTGTTTGATAGTCTTGTAATTAGTTCTTGTGCTGGCATGACTCAGGGTTAGCAGGTGCAGAGCCGTAGACTTAGTTAGCTTAGGATTAGTGGTATACTGGTTAGTGGTATCCCTGTACTGGCAGGGGCTCATCGTAGGCCAGTGTTGACAGTATGAGATTAAATAAAATTAGATTGAATTCTAAGTACTTTTCCTACTTATTACTTTAACGAATATAAAACACCTTTATGATCTTTATCTTTATCGCAATATTTATCGTTACACAGAAGAAAGCTCTTCACAGAGAAGAGTTAGAGAAAGCTTACAATAGGCGTTCCCAATAGAAGACAGAGGTCTTGTACTATTGGTAACGTTGGCAGAGGCCTAGTGCTATCGTAAGACTAAGAAAGGAGAAGAAGATGAAGAGAAGTATCGTTCCCTGTCTCCAAGAACTAACCATCTTAAGAGGGATTGTTACATCTGCCACCTTTTGTGCTGATAAATAATCGTGACCAATGTTTTGTCTTAGGTATTCTTTTACCATACTCTCATTAGTCCATCCATTATGTGACCGTCCAAATAGAATATTATCTGGGATACCCTTGACCTTCCGAAACTATTCAGCTATAAATTTCTCTGCCTTGAGAATAATGGTTGGGTTCAAGGCAGTTCCATCCACACAAACTTCTTCAATTACTATAATGAATTCTCGTATACCATCTACTCTACAGTAAGTACTAACTTTACATATATAATTTAAAAACTTATAATGTTAAAACTTACTTTGTGTACAATATTTCAATTCTCCGTTCTCTCGTGGATTTTGAATTACTTCTAATACTCATTCAGACTGACCAAGACCAAGTAGGAATCCGACTTCATCGATATTATATGTATTATGAGGATGTATTTTGTACTCATGTACAATTATATCTAGCTATATGTATATAATATTAATATTTAACCAATTTATAATATAATATAATATAATATAATATAATATAATATAATATAATATAATATAATATACTATAATAATAAAAAAACATTATAGATAAAAAGTACCTCATCATAAAAGCAATTCATTAATCCAATATTGTTCCCCTGCAGATTGCGAATAAAATCCAACTCCTTGCTGAATTTTGATTTAACATTGGGATGCTGTTTTTTAAACTCCTGCTCCCACCTCTTTCCTAGTACTTCCTGCGGAATTCTCTTTTGAATAATACAAGTGGCAATCTCGTGCAATTGCCATATTGTTGAAGGGAATCCAAGACGACAGTGAAAGTAACACCATTCCACTACACCTCTTTCTTCCTCCAGGGTGAGCTTTTGCCTGCGTTGTCCCTCCTCCTGCTTGCTTCCTTTCCCCTACCGGCGATTCATGACTGTACTTGGTGCTACTCCTACCATTGCTGCTACAATGGTCAAACTTGGAGCAGTTCTAGTCACAGCCATCTCAATGGCCATCTGTTCCTGAACTCGTCTAGGGATTTCACTATTTGTTGAAGTCATAGTAAATGTAGTAGAGATAAAGGAGACACAAGGTTTGGTTTCACGGTTCTGCTTGGATTCAATGATGAGATTCATATTACTAACTACATTGGGGTGCCAAGTTATGCCGCGCCTCGCTGAGGGTGCTGCCTCGCTGAGCCCTCACATGGTTTACCCCTGCTCGAGGCTTGGAGAAACATGGCAATGTTAGATGCCAGGATGCGTGAGCCCTTCAAATATCTCACCAGCGTCCTAATCTCTGAACCGCGAGAAACTAGAACTAGGTTAGACCAACAAATTTACCAATCTAGCTTTCCTTGTTTCAGTACGCGTCCATATATCATACGTTGCTGCCATGTATAGCTTTTATCCCCTGAATATGAATATATCCTCTGCAACTAGCTTATCTTTCTCAACCCTTCCCCTCATCATCCTCCTCTCTCCTCCAGGGTAGCCAAATGATTGAGTTCCCCTCTCTCTTTTGCCTTTATTTCCTTTTGCTGATACAGCATACCACACAAGACCAAATCTAAAAAACGCATGATATAACACAGGATTATGCAAGGGACTATGTGGTCCTATTAGATCTCATCAAAGGATGAATTCACTCTCTCATTGACTTCTGTGACTCTGTTTTGGGAGACCGAGCGAGCAGGGAATCTGGGAAAAACTGATTTCGGATGGACAGAGGGGCCGGAATTCACTGCTTCAGAACCCAACGCCTTGTTTTATATGACTAGGCTACTTAGTCTATTGAATTATTGGGATGGTGTGTAAACCTCACTCTAGAGGTGCCCGGACATTTTTCCCCCTTGAACTGCGTACTAATTCAGCAAATACAAACAGCGTGATACCCTAATTTTCCCCCTATCATCGTCCTGTACTCGTCCGGAAATGAAGAGAATCACGCCCGCTCACAGCTTAGGAACGTACCCAGCAACCCTCAAAATCTTATGCTCCCAGGCAACACCGCTAACTAATCTTCGAAAATCCTCGCCAAACTTTCGACTAATAACATACGCCCCCAGAGCCTCGGTGCTCTCCCATCCAACAAGCAGACTGAAGACCCCACTGTCCTCAACCTCCCACCCAGACGAATGAGTCCTGTATCCACTGACACCAGTCAACCTCCTCAGGAAGCTATTGGCCGTCTCCTCCCAGTTCATTGTAGCGGTGGAGTTCGCAACACCAGTGATGTTGAACGTGACCCAGGAGACTACCGGCGATGAAAAGAGCTCCCCAGGTGTGAATGGCTGGAGAGGAACATGCGGAGCCGAAAAAGAGCTTGCGAGGGATTCGAGATCCTCGATCGTGGCGGGGTATTCCGGGGATTGGGCGAATTCTTGGTGGCTTGCTACCGAGTCCCAGTCTATCACATGCTAGTCAGCTTGGCGCACTACCGTATCTTAGTAGGGGAGGGGCAAGCATACTGAAAAACCAATAAGCAGTGGATGGAGAATCCCCGATTTCTAGCCCCCAATAGCCGTCCTGGAAACCAGACCAGCTCCCCACAATCTGGAAAATCCCCTCTTGGACCTCGGCACCCGTAGTCTCTAATGAAATCCCGGGACGCAGGTTCAAGGTGACATGTTCTGTCACACCTGTTCTTGAACGTGGCTGTAGGTGGAGGGCAAGAGTTAGGATTGGAAAGAGGAGGAGAGCGGGAATCATATTTTCGCGAGCGAGTGTTAGGGGTAAGCACGGAGGCGGCGGTCGGAGGTGAAATAAGGAGAGAGAGACCAAGGGGATATCTTCGCCCTTAATATACCTTCTACTCGTTCAAGGCAAGCACTGGTGGCAGCTAATGGCGAAGCACGAACCCCTCCAGAGGAGTAATTACTCACTCTATCGGGAATCGTGATCATTCCTTCCGAGGGTTAATCCCCAACACACTCTGGAGAATTTGTCAAATGGGAATGTCCAAGCAGAGTTATAGGGACTTACGGGCCTTGACCGACAGGCCTTGTACTGCATAAAGCGCGGGTTGTGGAGGCAGAAGCCGGCTCGTGTGGTATTATTCCGTTTTTGGAGGGTGTTCCTGAGAAGTGACCGACAGGACCCGGATAATGCAGTAGCGACATGCCGATCATCTCGTCTTGCAAGGAGGGTAGTTCGGGTGTGTTGGAAAAACTCGTGTTTCTTCGGACTGACTGGCACCGAGACTTCCTGGCTACTGGGATGTGGGTATGCAGGATACAGGGGACCGCTTGGAGAGGCATATTTTGCAAAGTGAAGCCCCCAGCGAGTGATATGTCGTGAATTAGGTGTTGGAAATTATAGTTCGTTAAGCAAGTGAGAATCGAGTATCGTTGTATTTCAACAATATAATATTATTGCACGGTAAATTGCTTCCTCCCTCACTCTATAGCGCCCAGTAGTATGTACAGTACTAGGTCAAATCGTTTTGTCCGATTGGTGGTAACCAAGCAATACCTCAAAAAACCCCACCAGCGATCAACCACCCCACAACAACAATGCCTTCTGAAAAGACCAGTCATATCACAGACTTTGAGAAAGGGCAAATTGTTGCTCTGAGTAAAAAAGAATTCTCTTTTGCTGAAATTGGAAAGTTCTTAAACTGTTCAAAGAGTGCAGTTCTTAGTTTTCATAAGAGCTATCAAAAGAGGAGTGATGAGAAAAACCTTCCAACACTGGAAAGACACAAAATTATCAATAACAGAACCTGCTGCTGCCTAGCTTGAGAGTCCAAGAAGGCATACCACGAAACCCTGTCAGAGTTGCACAATGATGTTATACCATATGCCTGTCACAAACCGGATTGTGACAAGGCAGATTGAAGAGGTAGAACAAAGGTTGTCACATAACTCGTACTTAAAAGTCATTGGTGTTTATTGTTATGTGATAACTCACAGTTGTGAGTCATATAATGTTATGACTTTTGTGCATAACATATACTTATGAGTCACGAGTTTCACGCATGTGATGCATTTAGCACATATGACTTATTATAAGAATTATGATTGATTTAGGTATATTGCACGGTTGACTCATATGAGTCAACTGAGGATTTCACATAACTCACGATTCTGAGTCATAGGATATGGTGACATGAAGGTATGAGTCACATAGTGTTAGGATTGAGTGAGGTATCTGTATAAATAGTGAGGTCTAGTGGAACCAGTACGGGTACTGCGTTATTGGTTTTGTTTTATATTTTGTTTTAAGTATCACTTTGATACATGGTTTTGTTTTATGTTTTTGTTTTAATCATTCTTTTGATATTCAAGTTGTTTTACCAAAGTATATCGCTTGATACCATTGATTAGTTTTGTTCATGCTAGACATGAACAGAATTGTGTATTTAAAGACTGCTTGATTTTGCAATGGAAAAGGCAGACTTTGACAGACAGTATTTCAATATACTTAGTTGAACAGTTACTCCTTTGTTTTCTCAGTGCACGTTTAAAGCCTCCTTTAGTTCTCATGTCTCACCTCCTCTCTAGTAGAGTAGGCCACCTGCCAACTATCGTACTAATAACTGATAATGTGATTAGTATCTTGTAAATGCATTACATTTTTAAAATCTCAGCAAGTGGTTAAGAACCTGTCTCCAGATTTAGGCTGGATCAACCTATTGATATCCACCTCAGAATGCTAGTGGAGACAAGCAGCAGAATTACAGTACATTCAACTTTGTCTCAACATTAATATAGAGTCATTAACGATCAGAAGTGGGAAGCAGATCTTACAAAAAGACATTTCAAGAAAGAAACAACACTGACCTTCTACTAAAGAGTCAGAAGAACTTACAAACACAGAAGCCCCACAACTCTCAGGAGAATTCCCCCCTATAATAGTAAAGAAAGCTAATTTGAACCCCTGAAAGTTTACAAGTCTAGTAGCGAATCAGATATGGCTAGTACAGGAGGAGGATCTTCAGGAGGTGGAAAATCAAGAGTAAGACTAGAAAAAGAAGAAGAAAATCTCGAATTACTTGACGTACTTAGACTCAAGCTCCACCTACCTCTCCTGTTCTTTGGAGAAGGAAAGGACCTAAAACCCAAAGCATTTGATCTTAGTGCAACTGGGCGTAATAAGGCCAGAGGAACAGGTACGACA
>NW_003298974.1:965724-1006299 GCF_000151645.1 Tuber melanosporum
AATAAAAAGCTGTGGGGGCATGCGTAACATAAGAATCACAGATGTAGCTACTGATCTCTTAATGTATAGGGACCGAATGAAGAAAGAATATATCTTTAAATACATCCTGAAGAGACGATTCTATAATACCATGCACCCTATTCTACAACAAAAAGTAGAACTACTTGAAGAAGATGGCGATAACATGACGACTATAATCAAAAAGACTGATTGAAAGGATACTATACTCTATAAAACTGGGGCATACAAAACTCAGTCATCCTCTAGCAGTAATAGACAACTCTAACATAAACTCTCCAACAACTCTGAAGAAGAAACACCAGAGTTGTCAAGAAGAAAACAAAGTCTACTAAGGAATCAAGATGTCAGAAGGGTGAATGCTGTGAATATAGAAAGACCGGACATATGGCAAAGAATTGCCCTACTAAGAAGCGTAAAGGAAAAGCTAATAAACAAGAGATATCAGCCAATAACATCGAAAGTGATAGTGACAATGCCTAATCTAGTAAATATGAGAAAATTCACATCAGATATATTGATATGGAATGTAACAGTATCTGACCACCTGCTACCTTCAAACCCCATACTGCCCTCGAAGGTACTATCCTAATCAATGGACAAAAAGCCTGTGTTTTTTTTCGATACTGGCACAATTAGAAGAGATATGATTAGTAATGCCTTTGTCTCTGTCTATGGACTCCCAACCCGAGACCTTAACCAGCCCATACTAGTCAATATGGCAGTAAAGGGATTATAGTCCACCAGTCATAAGACTTGTAACACAACTGTCCAACTTGGTTCCACCACCCGACCACCTCAGGAGATGCTGGTAGGAAAACTAGCTAAATATGATGCCCTGATTGGGATGCTATTTCTAAACTGCCATAAGGCTATAATCAGATGTGGAGAATCTACTATCGATTTTCCAGAACAGAAGGTTAGAGTCTTATGCAAACCAACCAGTGGAGAAAACTGAGCCACAGTCTGTAAAGCAATTGCCCAACACATATTGGATGAATACTCTGATGTTTTTCCTGATCAGATCCCAGAAGAACTGTCACCTATGAGGGAAGTGAACTACCACATCCACCCATGAGATGTCTCTAATCTAAAAAACCAATCAACCTACTCCATCCTCGACACATATAAAAACCTACTATGTGATTGAATAAACCAGAACCAAAAGAGAGGAATCATCTACTGAGTGGAAGTACCAGGTTGTTAGATGGAGACAACTTGATAAAATTCAGTATTGTCAAGGCCAACTAAAATTTGTTTCTGTAGATGGAGATTGTCTAGGAAATCTCGGACTTCACTCGTTTTGTTTATAACTACTAAGAGTGAAGTAAAATAGGTAAAGTAGAATTGAATTGTAAAGACAATATTATATTGTTAAAGCTCTTCTCCATTGCTTGATGATGTCTAAAGCCTGAGAAGCACTTTGATATTTATATTCTATGTCTGAGTATTCGTGGACTACATCAATTTATTATACAACTATGTACCTCTCTGATTATAACTTGTAATGTTGGGTATTCTTAAAAGATACAAATGCCTGGAGAGCCTGAAAATCACCACACCTTCTTCAGCAATTATGATATAACTAATGAGGAACCATACTGTTCCTAATAGTAGTTATCTGATCATTAGAGTCTTTAGACTTATGGCCTAGTTTTCAAGTTGAACTGAGTTGGCCTCAATTGTCTCCATCATTGATGAAATAATCTGTTTTATCTGCGGGTTGCCGACCGTGAGATTATCTATCAATCCAGTATAATACCGTCTTGTAAATTAGTAGCAAGTTTTCCCGAAGATATTTATTGATTAGGTAAGGAGTTTAGAAGGTTTGAAGTCAGGCAACGTAGAAAGGTTGCGATTATGACTATCTTTACAGGTACAACCTGCTGATGAAGCTGATCATTTTATCAACGATGAAGACAATTGGGGCCAACTCAGTTCGACTTGAGAACTAGACTGTAAGTCTAAAGACTCTAATGATTGGATAATTACTATTGAGAAGAGTATGGTTTGCAGTTAGTTATATCATAATTGCCGAAGAGGGTGTGGTGATTTTCAGGGTTTCCTAATGTTCACATCTTTTAAGAATACCAAATATTACAAGTTATGATCAGAGAGGTACATAGTTGTATAATAAATAGATGTAGTCCACAAGCACTCAGACATGGAATATAAATATCAAAGTGCCTATAAGCTTTAGACATCATCAAGCAATGGAGAAGAGACCTTAATAATATTATATTGTCTTTATGATTCAATTCAACTTTACTTATTTTACTTCACTATTAGTAGTCATAAACGAAACGAGTGAAGTCCAAGCCTTCTCAGACAATCTAGGTCTACAGAAATGAATTTTGATTCGCTTAGACAACTCTGAGGTTTATCGAGTTGTCTTCACCTAACAGGTCACCACTCCTGGAGAGACCTGGATGCCTCGGATGTCTGTTCCTATTATGAGATGTAGCGCAAGACCTTCCCCGACCACATCCTCACTTACCCTTCCCGCTAGCATGCTGGACATCTTCACCTCCCACAGATCGAGAGTCTCTACAACGATGAGCTCCTCTGGTTGCTACCGGCCCTCCTGGGTCTTTTTTCCACCTACATCTCTGTTATCTTGACCGGTTTCTCCCCTAAGATGACTGCATTTAGGGATCCTGTGTAACGATCCCTCTTTGGATAGTTAGTGCTTGGCGATGGGGAACGATACTTCTCTTCCTGTCTTCTTCTTCTCTTTGTCTTACGATAGCTCTAGGCCTCTGCCTATGTTACCGATAGTACAAGACCCTTGTCTTCTACCGGGACCGCCTATCGTAAACTTTCTCTAACTCTTCTTCGTAAAGTGCCTTCCTTGGCGTAACGATAACGTTGAAATAAAGATAAAGATCGTAAAGGTATTTTATATTCGTTAAAGTAATAAGTAGGAAAAGTACTTAGAACAAAGCGTGAAGAACCTATCTTCCTCGGCTGCATCGGCCTCCTTATATAGTGTTCTTCCTGCCTTTAGTCATGTGACCTAAAGTGGTCACATGTATGAAACTAAATCATAACAAACTAGTCATATGACCAAAGTGATCACATGCTCAAAACCCATAACCTCATAGCGAGGTTATGTGCGAAACTCATAAACCAATCATAACACAATAAACAAGTCATATGACTCGACTGAGTCATATGCACAAAACCCATGACATCATAATGAGGTCATGTGCGAAACATAAATCATATGCGCAAGGCTTGCCCGTAAGGCACACTCGTAAGGCATACTCGTCAGGCACATGTCCCATGACTCATACTTGAGCCATGTGCGAAAGCATCACAAATCCCACACATAACTAATCATATAACCCGAATAGGTCATGTGTGTGAAACGATAACATACCTGTGACTCATAACCATGTGTCACGTGACAACCCTTTCCTCACTAAGCCACGTTCGTGACATCCTGCCCCCCCACCATGGTCCAATAGTTGATCAGTCTACATGTCTACCTCTTTATCCCGGTTTAAATACAGGGGGAGGGAAGTTTCTCTTGGTTATTTTCCTTTATGATCGGTTTTTTCTTATGTTTAATTTGAATTTTTCCTTTTATAATTAGCAGTTTGTGCTTTGTGATATGGGTTGTTAGCATTATTAGAAGGTACTAGTTTGATTTTCTTTGTTTGTTTTAGTTTTGAGATTAAAGTTTTGTTTACACTATAGCTGGCGCTACATGCGAGTTCTTGTACCTTAACAATGAATACATGATAATAAAAATAATAAAAAATAAAAAATAAAAAAAAATGGACCTCCGATACAGACTCCTCTTGCAACCACTTAAGTTCTTTCCTATACTACGAAGCTGAATTGATCTCTTATATCCACCTTACGCAATGCTATATGAGAAAAAGGTCTCGCTTATAAGAGATAATGCCATTACAGTATTATCTTTACTATCAGAAGTAATAGTGACTATAAGAACTCTTTGAACTATTGGAGTATTGGGGATATGGAAGAGGTAAGCTTGTTACCTGTTGAAGAACTAAGTACAGAGCAGTAGGATCATTACAATGCCTCTCTGAGTATTGTCAAACAAGCTTTAGCATCAGTCAATATAAAGAAGTAGAGAGTAAGGAAGAGAGCTCTTCTGGAAGATGAGCATGCTGTCAAGAGATTAGCTTGGAGTATAGAGCATAAGGATGGGACAAAGGAGGACTTTGAGGATGTTATATTTAGTGATAAATGAATGGTTGAAAAGTCTAAAGATCTTAAGGATATTTGAGTATTCAGAATACCTGAGGAAAAGTGACACAAGGACTGCATTTATGGATTTACAAAAGGTCCTGGGATAAAGCTGATAGTCTGGGCTTGTATTTGGAGTAAAAGTAAAGGTCTCCTGATTCCCATTTTTGAGAAGAGTGTGAACAGATTTGTATATATTGGAGTTTTAGAAAATAGTTTAGTTGATATCTGGCAGGAGGTGGAGGACACAGTTGTGGATCCTATATTTTAGCAGGATAGTGCAAAGATACACACTGTAAAGGATACTATGGCTTGGTTTAAGGAAAATAACATACAGGTTATGTAATGGCCACCCAATTCACCCGATCTCAATCCTATTGAGTACTGTTGGAAGAGGGTAAAGGAAAAGCTACACCAGTACTTTCCTGACATTCATAAAACTAAGGGTGGTCCAGAAACTGTTAGAAGACATTTAGCAGAAGCTCTTAATGAGGTTTGGACTCATGATATAGAGGGGAATTTTCTGGAAAGGCTGTGAGAGTCTATGCCAAGGAGAGTGGCTGCTGTTTTAGATGCAAAGGGATGGTACACAAAACATTGATTTTTTTATTCTATAATTTCACATGAGAATTTTCTTATATCTATTAAATCTCTAACTAAATTTTCACTTTATTCCGGGTAGTTGTGGTTGCCTAGGTAGTAAATTTATAGTGGTGGTGGAGTTGCGGTTGCATCGCCGGACGAAACGATTTGACCTGGTACTTTATATACAGCCACCAGTCATCTCTGCTACTTCTTTCGAGTGGCCTTATTGTTAATCACACATGCATCCACACTGCTATTGCTATTTACACTCGCCCGATCGACGAAAAAGGTGAGGGATGGGAAGCGAATTACCCGAAATATCGCCCCTGGATCATATACACCGGCAATCACTGCCCCCCCCTCCTACTTACACTACCATTCCAAACATTCTTCTCCCATCTGCTCAATATAAGATCTACCTCCCTCGCCCTCTTGGGCCCTGCATTCCTCCTGACAGTCTCCAGCACCCACTTCATCCGCTCCCATTCCCTCCTCACCGGAATCTCCGCGTGGATCGCCCTCTCGACACCGGCGACGGCAATAGCCCACCCCATCCTCGGCCCAGGATCAAATCCCAGCACCAACATCGCCCTCAAGCACCTCTGCGCGTAGCGAAGACACTGCCTCGGCGATAGAACCGGTGAATTCGCAAAGTTCCACCCCATCGCGACTAGCAGCTTCCTGCCGGGAAGCCTGCGGCCCGGGATCTTCGGCTGGAAGCGCGAGAAGTAGTGCAGTGTTGGCGGTGTCAGGAGTTGGTATGCCCGCAGCGCGAGGTCCGGGTGCAGGGTTGCGGTCCGCACGATGAATTGTGCGAAAACGGAGTATTGGGTGTCTGGGTATATCTGGAGGAGTTCTAGTGCGGAGGTTGGATGGGCTCTCGTCAGTAGGCGGATTAGCCGTGCGATATCGGAGCGCGGGGGCGAGATGTTGTAGAATTTTAGGGAGGCTAGGAGTGGGGGGATTTCGGCGTATCGATGGAGACGGTGGAGGGTGTACAACATGTCGATGAGGAGGGTGGTAGAGGAGATGCACGTGTCTTTGAACGCCAGGATTGCGAGGGCGAAGACGCTCAGGCTTGGGAAGCTAGCGGCGCCGCGCTCCAGCGAGCGCATGCGTACCATGAGTCGCTCCGCGTCCCCCGTTTGCCGCGTCGTGCGCTTTGGTCCTGTCAGGCCCAATCGCAGCGGAAGGTAATGTCTTGCGACGAACCGCGCGATTTCGGCGTCAGTGCGGTAGCGGAGGTATGTTGGTGCTAGACGCTTGCGAAGTAGTACCCGCTCCGTGGCCCAAAGGCCAATGCTCTCTTCCTCTTGCCAGATCTTTGCCTGCGCTAATGTTGATACGAATGGCCAGATTATCCCCCGGGGCCAGACCTCGCGGCCGCTCCTAATGCAGTTGGTTGTTGTCCGCTCGACGGCCATGAGAATTGCCGGGTCGCGGGATTCGGGCGGGAGGATGTTGAACAGTGGCGCCATGAAGGGGATGCTGTCTTCGAGGATTTGAAAATCGGGCTTTTTCGAGCATGTACTGCCCCAAGACCATATCCAGGCTTCAAGCATAGAGCTTATGAGACCCCGGGCCATCTTTTTTTCTTGATCTGTGAAACGGACAATTATCTCGATTGACATGGTTAGTAGTGGGGTTTCGCCTCCTCCTTCTCTAAGACTACCTCGCAGGCCAAATCGTAGCTTCGTAGCACGGCCGAGGAAGGCGGCGTAAGTGTTGTAGGAGAGGTCGCGTGGATATATGGATGAGGAAGACTTCATCGCATCCCAGAGATTGTAGAGCTGGAGATGGGGCTGGGACATGGTGTCAATCGTTCGCACGCCACGCTTCATGTCCAGATCTGAGAGGAGACCATATTTCCCGGTTTTGAGGGCCTTCATTATGAGTTCGTAACCTCTGCCATATTGATTTGCGTCGCAGAGAGCATCGCAGATCGTTGCAATAAAGTTGCTCTGAGAAATGTTTATGAGGGGCTCTAGAGCATAGGAAACACCCAAACCAAGTTCGTTGAGATCAACGAGCCGAGAGGCGATAAGTTGGCTTGTCCTTCTTGTGATGGCTACCTTTGTTAAGACTATTTCGTCGAGGAGCTTGCGCATTTCGTTGCGGCTCTGCGCCTTCTTGATGTCTTTGACATATTCGCTACCATTCCTCACGATAACCTCTTCGGTCTCAAAGGACTTGATCTCCTCCGACAATATGGTTCTAAATCGCTTCCGGTGCAGATGCCCCTCAGCTTCGAGGAGTCTTCCGGCAACTCTTCGTCTTTGTTCCAAGCTAAGTCCTTCCATGGCAACCCTCAATAGCCTTATGCCCTCATCAACCATTAAGTTCTCCATCTCTAGGACTTCCAAAATTGGCGTAGGTACTCCTAGCTTCAACAGGTTCCGCAACAACACGATGACAGCGGGGCCAGTAAGCCGTAAGCCAGGTTCGATAGTTTTGAGTGTTTTGTATTCCTTAATAGCCGTACTTGTCGATTTTCCAGCCAAAATACGAGCATCCAACAATTCAAATGACTCCTGCACAGTACTAAACGGAGCACAAGGGGCCTCCGGCGGTAATGCACTAAACGGGGAGAAAATAGCTGTGAATGGTTCGAGTATGGAATTGAAGAAAGCGCCGTCGGGACGTGGCGGTTGGTAGTGCGAGCCTTTCGGCCGCGTCGGCCGATTCATAGCTGAAGGAGGAGTCACCCGAGTGCGGAAAGCCGACATAAATGGATCTGCAATTGTCCGTGAGCGAATTCGATTCGATCATGCGGTATAGTAACAATCAAGGGTAAAAGACGGACAGACCATCCAGCGATGGCGTTCGATCCTTATATCGACTTAAACTCCAGCTGAAAGTCGGTGGGACATCGCCCCATCCGTGCGTTGACACCCCCGACGGCGGCAATGACGACCTAGATTTCGATTCCTCCGCCCACCGCCTCTCCTTTCTTAGCTCAGCCTGGAGTCTCTCTGATGTCTGCGGTGATTGTGAAAACGTTCTTGCAAAAGACAAAAAGGCCCACCGAAGCGCCTCATCCGTGATCCAGATTGATGAAGAGTTGCCCGTGCTCGGTGAACCACCGTACAAAGAATTTTCAAATCTTGATGTGAGAGGTCGATGCCGAAGGCCTGTGAGTGGACGGCGGCCATGGCGGCCACATTGGCGTGCGAGCATGAGAAGGCTGCTACGACGCTTGATGTAACGGCGCTGGAATTAGTACCATATCATTGGTGATGAGGGGTGGCGATGGAGCACAGGGATTGACCAGGATAGCGGAGATGGGTGGTGGGGTCTGGGAGCATGAAACATTAGCGGCGGTTGCGGCTCTTGCACAAGACCCTAGATGGTATAGGTACAAGTACAAGTACAGTACTCGTACCGTATCATACTCGAGTATCATATGGATACACTTTGAAATTTCGGGTCCCGCCAAGCCCCATCTGCTGTGCACCACGTGATCGCCAGTGGATATTTCGATGCACTAACTTTACTACACTCGAGTATAGTATCATATCATACCAATGTTTTTTTCCGATTGTTTACTGTGGAGCGTACTCAAGTAAGTTAGGGCACAAGTAAGCTGTATTAACAAAACACCACTCGTAGAGAGGGTGGGGGGACACTATAAATGAGAATCGTAATTCGTATTAGGTTACGAAAAAAGTAATTATCGAGTTAAGGCAAGGAAGTTCTCATTAAGTACAATGGTACAATAATTATTATAGAAGGCCTCCCTGCTTCTATCCTATTTCAACCGGAATGAGACTCTTAACGAAGTTAATAGATGCAGAACAAAGTACAAGAGAGGGAAAAATCGAAGCAGCAAGTTTCAGAGAAAAGGATAATATTGGGGTAGTATTTGGGATATTCCGATGTCTCAATATACTAAAACACTCGGCATGTATGATAGAAGGCTGTTAAACTCCACCTCCAGACCCCTTAGCAGTTTCTGGTCCTTGGCCACTATTGTTCTTTTGTCTAACAGGAGTCAATGACTTGACAGTAGATTGGGTCGCCGTGGGGCCGATTGGTGGTGCAAGGTCCTTTGGCTCAAGCATCAGATAAACGCCCTGAGAGCTCGTACCTTCAATCTCTATTGCTGGTGGGGGTCGCATTGTTAGAGGCTCCTTCGACGGTACTTTTGACGGCTATTTGGGAGTGTAGTGGGCCCAGAGATTTCTTATTCTGGTCTGCTATTGAGAGTCGGGTATAACAACTTATATACCTTATGGTAATGACATTTCATATAGCCTAACGGCTTTGCTTGAAAGATGTAAGACACCTAACTTATCGAAGATGGCAGGCTTTCTAGGTCACTATCAAGCTACGGACAGGCGTCACCCCCGTCCCTCCTAGCCATGATTTCGGGTTCTAGGATTCATAAAATCCCAAGTCCAGACAGAAAGACAACTTGGGCACTTGAAATCGAGGAGCACCGGGAAGCTGGAAAACACTAAACTGGAAGTATTCCAACTCACTGGTATGAGCAAAATCCAAACTGTCCCGTCTCCACTTTATTTTTTCATTCCAAGGCACGTGTGTGCTCGGTTCGATAAAACTAGTTTTGCGTAAACATGGTAAGATATCGAGGTTGTAATCTTGTAATAGCTCGCCCAGACCGAACCGTATCTCACGACTGCCACCCCGTGTCCCCCCTAAGGCATCGCATAGGTAGACTACCGGTAACTGAACAGGTGGGAAATCCTCAGTGCAGTTGGTTGTGCTCACACCTTTAGCAGCAGAGCGGGATCAAATGTCGGGTTTACACCCCTATTCTCCGACTACCTAGGACAGAAGGAACAGGTCACTATAGCCATGATAAGGGGTCAATTGAGACAACTTGTGTCCAGGCTACTTGAGATCCCCGAGAAATTTACCATCTCTTGAGGCAAACAAGGAGCATCTTGGGGGGTAGGCTACCCAAATGAACATGATTATCGAGATATTCAGGTGCTTGCATCCTTTAGCCGAGAATCGTTCGCTTCGATACAGTGAACAAGTTTCTGGTAGAAGATTGAACCCAGATCTTCAGCTTAGTAGAGTAGATTACCTGAAAATCCCCTAATACCGCTGTTCCTAACAGGTAGATCACATACCTGGTCGGAACTGGACAGGTACTTCGCGAGGTGAATTAGCATTGAAACAACACAGCCGAGTGGGGAGGATATCAATAAATGCGCAACTAGAATGTATAGTATCATAGGATGATGACTTAGGGCGCGATGCGATGGACGCCGTCGGACGGTTGACTAGGTCATAAATCGGACTGGTGTCCCTTTCGTATGTTTTCTGCCAACTATTTCGGCCTTTACCCCGAGGACCAGGTTGGCCGAACACTACGATATCTACTCGGCTGAGTCGATATCAGCCCGGATTTCGGAGACATGAATGACATAAGACCATTCTCCTGGGGCTCCCATTCCAGAACTGAAGCGGGTGCAAAGATGCTCGACCGAGCTGATGTCGATCCAGGTTCGGCAAACAAAGATAGTCGGAAGCTGCTTTTCTGGGTTGCAATGTCTCAGAACGAGGGCTTTGAAGATGCCACTCGATCAAGCGAATGTCAACCTATATCATCATACAGTATCATACATGCCAGGAGTTTGACCTAAACCGTGTGAGCCCTCAGCGAGGCACCACGAATCTGGGCATCTTAGAATAGTTAGTAAAAACAAATCTCATCATAGAATCCTAGGAGCAATTGTGAAAATGAAACCTGTCATTCAATTTATTTTGTTTTAAAGATTTCAGTTATGTCCCTTGTTAGATAGAAACTAGCTTATAACAGATGGAGAGAGGCTTAAGCCTGAATCTTTAAAATGGATTGGGATTTATTTAGGAAGACTCAGTAACAATCTTCTTATCTGTAACTACTGATAACACTCTGGCAGAGAAATAAAATAAAGAAATAAAGATTTGCAAGAGAACTTATTATACTATTAAGATTTCTTCACTGATACTTGAAGATGTCTTGAAAGCTTGGGAGGTATGACACCTTAATATTTATATCCTACACTAGAGTAATCAGGGACTACAACTATTTATCATATAATAAAGTATGATTCGTGCGGACCAAAATCTGAACTAAGAATTTAGCAATTTTTAAACAATTATGCCATTAGAGCCAGCCACCCAAGAAACTCGAAATATCTTCTAAGTTATTCTCCTTCCTTTTCTCTCCAATATAGAGGATATTTTAAGTTCCTCAGATGGCTGAGTAGTTGTGTATAATTGTTTGAAATTGAGCAGTTTTGGTAAGAAACTGAAAAAATGTTATGCACAGCCACAGATTAAGTGCCAAGATAGGGCACTATCTGGATTAGTAATTACATATTTCTGCCAAGCCTTCCAACAAATTTGTACTCGGGGGGTACCTTAAGCGGGCGACACCCATATACGGGAACTGGGTTTTTCATACAGCGAATTCCCTTTTGTGGAGTTTTTTTGTATGGCAGACAAAAGTCGGGCGACACCCAGAAATAGGCTGGCGACACCCGAAATGGGCTAGTGAACTCTGAGGTTTGTGCTTCCGCGCCCAACTTACCCTTACCCCCGAGTACAAAATACCTGATAAACCTAGTACCCTGTAGGACTTTACCAATAATAAACCTATAGTTTTTGTTAATACTAAGCTCTACTTCAGAAATAAGTGGAAGTCCATTAATATGCTATCAATTAGAAGTATATCTGGCAGTAGTAGGTAGTCTGTATATCATTTTAAAATTATAGATGTTAATACTCTATAGAGAATCTTTAGATGACAAGACCAAAGAAAAATATAGTATTACATCGGCATGTTGGCAGCCCTGGTCGTCAGCCGCCTTTGGGTCAAGATACTAATAACCAACCTTCAAATCTAGATTCAAATGATACTACAGTAAGTGGTAATGAGTAAGATGTAGAATAACCTCTTGTTTTAAATAGTGGAGATAAGTTAATCTATGAAAATAAAGTAATTTGATAGAAGAAAGTGGCTAATATTAGTAAGACATTATAGAGGAGAATGATGCACAAGTAACAATTAACCAGTGTAACGATCCCTCTCTGGATAATTAGTTCTTGGCGACGGGGAACGATACTTCTCTTTCTGTCTTCTTCTTTCTTTGTCTTACGATAGCTCTAGGCCTCTGCCTATGTTACCGATAGTATAAGACCTTTGTCTTCTATTGGGAATGCCTATCGTAAGCTTTCTCTAACTCGTCTTAGTGAAGGACTTTTCTTGGCGTAACAATAATGGTGCAATAAAGATAAAGATCGTAAAGATGTTTTATATTCGTTAAAGTAATAAGTAGGAAAAGTACTTAGAACAAAGCGTGAAGAACCTATCTTCCTCGGCCGCCTCGGCCTCCTTATATAGTGTTCTTCCTGCTCCTAGTCATGTGACCTAAAGTGGTCACATGCGTGAAACCAAATCATAACAAACTAGTCATGTGACCAAAGTGATCACATGCTCAAAACCCATGACCTCGTAACGAGGTTATGTGCAAAAACTCATAAACCAATCATAACGTAATAAACAAGTCATATGACTCAACTGAGTCATATGCGCGAAACCCATGACCTCATAACGAGGTCATGTGCAAAACATAAATCATATGTGCAAGGCTTACCCGCAAGGCACACTCGCAAGGCATATTCGTCAGGCGCACGTCCCATGACTCATACTTGAGCCATGTGCAAAAGCATCACAAATCCCACACATAACAAATCATATAACCCGAATGGGTCATATGCGTAAAACTATAACATACCTGTGACTCATAACCATGTGTCACGTGAAAACCTTTTCCATGCCAAGCCATGTTCATGACAACCAGCCAGAGCCAATAGATTCCAATACCATTGAGAATAGTCCTAAAGCCAAAAGCTCAGATCGTCAGACACAATGACAATTGAGAAAAAAGCTCCAAGTACAGGAGAATGAAGAAAGTAGGTCCAATGTAGATAATATAGGTATGTTTTTGGCTTGTTACTAGTCTATTTAGCTTTAGATTAATATAATAACTAATTATTTATAACAATAATTATAGAGTCAAGTGATGCAGAGACATCTAACTAGGAGGAAAGTCAGTTGAGCTCAATGATTGAGGGAGGTTATAAGAGTTGGCCTAGATTGAATAAGGTTGGCCATGATACTGTGAAAAGCCATATTCTTTCACAAGATAAGTCTTAGGTATATTAATATGCTAGATATGAGAATTAGAAAAAATAAATAACTGATTATACAATTGCAATCCGTGATGTATGGCAGTATTTAAATTCCAAGAAGTGCAAGTTATAAGACTTAGATCATGAGCATCACAAGAAGTTATTAGAATTGATGAGAAGAAAACTTGGAGAATGTCACAGATGCAGAGTACTGCTCTAGTTGCTACTACCTCAGAGAAAGAATAGTTTGTAGTGATATGTATTCTGGAGGTAGAGCGTAAGTGGATAAAATCATACGAAATTTCTTTACAGAAAAAGTGCCAATAAGAGAGTATTATATCATACTTAAATGAGGAAGAAACTAGACTGATAATTCGGGAATACATTGCTAATGCAGGTAATGCTATCACATCATACCTCCTTACAGCAGCTATCACTACCTTTTGGACTACAGGTAAATTACCAGCTAGTACTAACCTGAGTGAAGAGTGAGGTAAGTTGAACATACTAGTAGTAGCTAGCCATTCAATTGCAGAGAAGCTGAGATGCAGAGTGTACTCAGTACTCAAAAGTGGTACTGCAGCAGAATGCCTACATAAGTTAGGATATAAGAATAAGAAAGTAAAGAAGGATATATACTGAGATGGACATGAGTGAGAAGATGTATTTACCTATCATCAAAATGAGTTTATCCCTGTACTTGACACTCTCAAGCCATTCATAGTTAAATGGGAATTGCATACTGATGGAAAACTAGTAATGACCTTCTCCAAAGATTTACCCAAAGGTCAAAGGCTGATTGTCTTAGTTACATATCATGAGTCAACCTTTGACTCTAATGATAGTAGAGGCTATACATGGATAAAGGAAGATAAGCCCCCACTTCATAAGAAGACACGAGGAAAAGGAATAATAGCATCAGACTTTGTCATGGTAAGAAGATGTCTTCAAGTACCAAGCTGGCTACCAGTTGATGATTTTCCATCTTTTGGTCTCTCTCCTGATCTAAACCTTTATTATAGCTCTAATTCTACTACAATGAAAGTAGAGTATAGTGGTGAGCTATGGTGGAAAGGCGATGACTTAGTCAACCAGGTAGTGAAAGTTACAATACCAATCTTTGAAGGGGTATTTCGTGGGTGCTGTTAGGTGGAGACAACTTGATAGACTTCAAAGTTGTCTAGGCCAATCGAGATTCGTTTCTGTAGACGGAGATTGTCTAAGAAGGCTCAGACTTTTCTCGTTTTGTTTATGACTACTAGGAGCGAAGTAAAATAGGTAAAGTAGGGTAGAATCGTAAAAACAATATTATATTGTTAAGGTCTCTTCTCTATTGCTTGATGATGTCTAAAGCTTCAGAGGCACTTCGATATTTATATTCTGTGTCTGAGTATTCGCGGACTACATCTATTTATCATACAACTATGTACTTCTTCAATCGTAATTCGTGACATCAAGTTTTATTCCAAGGTGCGAACACCTGTGGACCCAGAAAACCATCGCACCCTCTTCGGTAATTATGATATTTCTTCTTAGGAAGCGTGCTGTCCCCAATAGTAATATCCTGATTAGCAGAGTCTTTAGACTTATAGCCTAGTTCTTAAGTCGAACTGAGTTGGCTCCAATTGTCTTTGCCATTGATAAAATGATCATTCTTATCCACAGCTATATCTGCAAAGGTAGTTGCCATTGCAACCATTTTAGGGCATTTGACTCTGATCCTTTGTAACTCCATACCCAACTGATAGATTTTCTTTAGATGACTTCCTATTAACTCGCAGGAAGCCACTCCACTAGACTGGTAATTAATTCCATGGTTGACAACTCTTGGTTGCTCTCTGGGTAGTAGGTTTCATTAACCATAGTAGTATTGAGAATCACTCCATGGCTACGACATGTTCCGAAACCCAGTTGCAACACTCCGTGAAGTTCGTTGGCTTCTTTGGTAGTGTCTTTTGGAGTTCTAGACTCTTCTGGTGTATGTAAATGTATTGGTCTCTAGTAGAGATCCTTTACCATTTGATACCATCTCTTTGTACGAAATCGTCCCGTTACTTATAACCCATGCCAAAGGTCTCATGTCTTTGAAGCCAAGTAACTCTCTGAGTAGTTGACGGAATTACTCTGTTCCACTTCCCAGGCCTAGCCGAAGATCCCCTCTCATATATCCTGCGAACAGGATCTGGTTGGACGGATGGCAACAACGTATATGGTGTTATTCGAACAACCTCAATTCTGTGGTAATATAGTCACAGGATGCAACTGAGATTGATATATATGATGACGCGCGGGCCCAGTAAGGGAGCCGGAGGGGGGTGTTGGAGACCAGAGATTCCGATTCCTAGTGGGGTTACCCTACTTAGGGTGGTTCCTAGGTATCGGGTTCTGGTATTCCTAACATGAGCTCCCTCCTCTTAAGTCTTAGTCCCGAATGCCTTTTTGGTACATAAAAATAAAAAATTAACGTAAACATAATTTAACCATTAAATTTTTAAATATTAACTCCTTTTGGACCTGATGAGAGTAGGGTAAAAGACCTTCCACGTTTGCTTGGCCATGGTAGGAAAACCTTTCTCTCATCGTCCTTTTTCTGCCCACTTTGGCATTTCCGGATTATCACAGTGAAATTCATTCACCATTTCCCTCGCATTATCCATACCAGTAGCAGGTTCCCAGGTGTTCCCATCTTCAGAACATCCTTGCCATTTGACAAAGTACCATAGTTCCCGTACCTCCTGGTAGCGACCGCGTACTCTCTTTCTGTAAGAGCGTAACTGGCATCTTACAATTTTCTCTATTTCCCATTGTAAGTCGCCCTCAATATCCTCGGGCTCTCTGGGAGGTTGTTGTCGGTCAGTGCATACCGACTCTCTTTAGGGTTCTAATAGAGATACGTGAAATACGGGATGTATATTCCATCGATCCGAGATATTGAGTTTACAGGCGTGGTTTCCTCGTTTCTCTAAGATCGCGAATGGTCCATATAATGTAAGACTGAGTGTCTTTGACTTTCGGTACATACGAATGTTCTTTGCGTTTAACATTACTTTATCACCAATTTTGAAGTCAGGTTGCTCCTTAGTCTTCTTATTGTAGTATTTGGCCATAGCTTCTCGTCTCTGTTTGAGTGATTCTCTTGCTTGCTTGTGGATCGTTTTTATCCAGTTTGCATATAGTGGGTCTCCTATATTTTGCACCTCGTGTTCCTTCATCCATTCAGTTTGTGGGTGACATCCATAGTTTGCGTACAATGGTGTCATCCCGTGTGTATTGGTTGCCGAGTTGTTGTAAGCATGTTCGGCAAGAGGTAACAGTTGGTACCAGTCATCCTGATCATAGTTGACAAAACTTCACAGGTAACCATCTAGCACTTGGATGGTTCGCTCAGTTTGTCTATCCGTTTGAGGATGGTATACTGTAGACATCCTCCTTTTTATATTAAGTGTTTTGCATAGGGATTTCCAGAATTCTCCTGCAAACTTTGAATCCATGTCTGAGACAATTTCTATTGGTAAGCCATGTAGCTTCCATATTTCCTTTGTAAAGGCTGTTGCCACATCTTTTGCGGTGGTTTCTCCTTCCAATCCGACGAAGTGAGCCATTTTTGTAAATTGGTCAACTACTACTATGATTTGGGTGCATCCTTGACTTTGGGGTAACTGTGTAATAAAGTCAACTGAAATTGATGCCCATGCTGCATAGGGTATTGACAGCGGTTGTAGTAGACCATATTTCAAGTGTTGTGGGGATTTGTTGTATTGACAATCATCACACGATCATACGTAATTGTTTACCCAATCTGCCAGGCCTTTCCAATAAAAATCCCTCATAATTATCTAAAGGGTTTTTTCTTGCCCGAAGTGTCATGCTATTTTAGCATTGTGACATCCTTCAGCTATTATTGTATAAAGATCCTGATTTTTTAGTACGAATAGTCTTTGCTTGTAGTAAAGCAACTCGTTGGATAAGGTCCAGTCTTTCAGGAAAGGTTTACCATAGTCTCGTAAGTTTTCTAACTCATTTCTTCTTTTAAGCCATTCTCTATCCCCTGGGATGGCTTTTAGGACTTGCTCTAGAAGTTTCGGGTTGAATTTCTTTAGTTCCTTATGGGTCAGTATGGCGCTATTCATGAGTGTTTGTTCGGGTACTTCAGTGGCATCATACCAATGTGTATTTTGGTTTATTGACACATGTAGTTGGGTGACTACCGGCTCTAATTCTTGGATAGTAATAGCCCTTGTTGCGATGTCTGTGCTGCCGAATCCTGATGTACCTCTTTCGGTATTCTCTCGGTTGTCTATTTCTATCATCTCTGCAGTATTAATGTTTTCTATCACTAGTTGGGCAATTCGATCGCCGGCCTTGATGTGACAGTCTGCATCTCGATGATTAAATAGTAGTACTTTGAGTTTGCCGGTATAATCTGCGTCGATTACGCCAGCACCGGTAGAGATACCGCTTTTGACTACAAGTCCACTTCTAGGAGCAATCCTTCCCTACGTTCCGGTTGGTATACCAATTGCAATACCGGTTCCAACAATTAACTGTCCTCGTGCTGGGACTTTGTTTTCCTGTATTGCATAGAGATCATGGCCTGCTGCCATTCTTGAGCCTTTAGTTGGTAATCTTGCCCTGGTGTCTAACTGTTTTACTCGAATTACCGGGTCTGAGTCATTCCAGTTAGGAGTTTCCTATATATCACCTATGTTTGTATCATTTGTTTTGCTGCCTGGTATTAAGCATATTTGAATTTCCCCTTTTGCAGTTCTTGTTACCGAACTGATTTGGAAATGTTTGGGTTTCAATATCGCCTGTTCGCGATATGCAGCTCGCTCCTCAGAACAGTACTCCGGCCTTCGACTGAGTGTATCAGGTTTTCCCCCTCTCATTCCTGGGCAGTAAATAATTCTGAAGTTGTAATCATCTAACTTCTGTGCCCAACCAATTTGGCGTCCGCTCCAGACCTTCAAGGTGAGGAAATATTGGAGGTTTTGGTGATTGGTGTACACAGTTATAGGCTTTTGGGTTCCAACCAGGTATTGGCGCCATTCTTTGAAAGCTTTCAATATCGCCAATAGTTCTTTGTCATGGATCTCATAATTTAGCTCTGCGGAATTCAGCTTGCGCGAATGAAAAGCTACAAGGTGTAGTCTTTTTTCCACAAACTGGGATAGGATGCAGCCTAAGGCAAAGTCACTAGCATCTGTTTCCACCACTGTTTCTCTTTCCGGAAAGAGATGGTGTAAAATTGGGGCCAAAGTGAATTTTCTTTTAAGCTCCTGGAAGGCCTTGCCCTGTTCTAGATCCTACCGGAACTTCTTTGGATCACCTTTCAATGTTTCCATAATAGGAGCGCAAATTTTAAAGAAGTTTTCTATAAAGCGTCGATAGAAGTTAGAAAAATCCATGAAATATCTGGACTTCTTTAACTGACGTAGGTGATTTCCAGTTTAATACTGAATCCACCTTTCGGGTACTCATAGATACCCTATCGACAGCTATCATGTAGCCTAAGAACTCCACTTTTTTAAAGTGGAAGAAAGATTTTTTATTGAGATTGCGAGCTGGAAATCTGTTAATCGTTATAACACTTTTATTACTAGTTCGATATGTTCCTTCTCATTTTTAGAATAAATGAGAATGTTATCCAAATAATATACGACCCCTTGATCTAGGTATTCCCAAAGGACCTCATTCATCATGTCCTGAAATGTAGCTGGAGCATTGGCTAATCTGAAAGGCATGACCTTATACTCATAATGTCCATAGTGTGATCAGAATGCCATTTTCCATTCATCCCCTTCTTTGATTAGGATGAGATTGTAGCCATCTTTTAAATCAATTTTGGAAAAGATGCTAGCTCCTGCTAGGCGATCACGTAACTCCCACATTAATGGTAATGGGTATTTGTTCAAGATGGTTATCTTGTTCAGGTTTCAGTAGTCTACTACTAGTCGTAGTCTTCCATCTGCCTTTGGTGTAAAGAGAATTGGAGTACCAAAAGGCGATTGGCTCTTCGTGATCTTTCCATGTCGTAACATATCATCAAGGTATTCTCGTAACAACTTAAAATATTTATCAGACAGAGGATAAATGGGTCTCCAAGAGGGTTTCGCTTACTCGACTAATTTAATTTCATGATCGAAGGTTCTCCTAGGGGCTAACTTTGCCGCAGTTTGTGGGAGAAATAATTTCTTGAATTTCCAGTAGTGTTTTGGAATGGAATCGAAGTTGATCTCATTAGGATTTTCTGCAACTCTGCTTTTTCCTATTTGGATCGTGTTCTCATCCCAAGCGACAGTTTCGTCGTATTTGAACATATTCGCAATTCCTTTATCCTCTTCTTCCACGCTGTTTTTACATTTAGAGTTCCGAAATTCCCATTTTGTAGGTTCTCTAATGTTGGATAGGGGGTGCCCTGAATGCTACCACTCGAAAAGGATTATCATCCCGTAATTGCCTGCTGCTGCGATTTCGCATGCAACTTCAGATATGGGTTTGTTTTGTCCTATTTCAAGCCAAATAGGGTGTGTGTTGAACTTTCCTCCCGATGAAGTTGATACTCCATCAAAGACTTGAATGTTGACCAGATTTGGTCTCTCTGTGAGTGGGATTTTTAATTCTTTTACGAGTTCTTTATTGATTAGGAACACATTAGATCCTGAATCTAATAGCACTCGTATTTTGTAGCTCTGACAATTTGGATTTATAACGTGAATGTAAGTATGTCTCTCAGGACAATCATATCTTGTAGGCTTTGGTACGCTAAAAGCACGCTTTTTTGGGTAAGGCATTGAATCGTTGTTTTGTCGTTTCAACATGTCTGAGCTTTGATAACAACTGGGATGTTTGTTACCGCGCCTGCGCAGTTTTGACCATTTAGGTCTCCTCAGACAAACTTGTTTCTACTTGGTATATCGGGCAGCCCACTACTAGCGGTCTTTACCCCTTGCCGAGGGGTTCCCATACCTTCCACTTATACTTCCTGTAGAACCAATCTAGGGGGTCTCTGCCATCGTCCAGATATCATGGAAACAAAGGCCGGGTGCCTAAGGCTGGTCGGCTGTCTCTTTAATAACCTTCCTGGGATTATTCTCTATCCTTACTTAACTGTAGCCAGTGTCCTCACTTTATTGTGTTTGTTCGGTACCAGCGCGGCACCTAAGCAGCAGTAACTAAAGGTAAGGTCTAGAGCTCTTGTACCTATTTCTCATGTAGATCGAAGATGTGCTTCGCTTATCCTCTAGATCCTTCATCTTAGCCCTACTGTCGCTCCCTCCAGAACCCTTGGTGCTGTCTGTTTCCTGTCCAGGCTTTGGTCCTTATCGGAGACCTTTCAGTATCCAGATCAGGTGCCTGACTACCCCAACGGTCATGAATTAGGTCATTAGGGCGAGCTTGTATCACTCCCTTGAGAAGCATAGAGGCACCGCCAATGCGTACATTGCTCTTTATTAATCCCCTTGTCCTTGCGGCAAGAAGGACGCGTGTACTCCCACTCAGGTCATGATCGCAAGGTCGTTTTCTTCGCTTCGACATCTCTTTAATTTGCCATTGATTTCGATTCCTAGAGAGTATGTCTCTTCTAGACTACCCGAACACCGTAGTTGTCGGTACTAATGAGATGACCTAAGTCATCTCTTCGTCATCACCTAGTTCCCAGAGTTTATTACCCCTTGGAACTTAGGCGGCAGAGATTTTTCTGGGACAGTTTACTGTTGCCACCCTTCTAGGCCTTAGTGTCTTGAATGGGTGGTCATCTGCCCTTGTTCTAGATACCTGAATTTGTCCCCAGCAGGTTTTGTAGTCATAGTTTTTCTTACCACAACGAGTACAATTGCCATCCAGCTTTCTTTCATCGATGGTTGACTGAGGGATTCCTTCGTGGGCAGCTTTGAAGTTTGTGTGTGTTAACTTCGCAGTTCCAGTAGATTTCCTTACCGGTTTATTGGGTTCCAGTCCCCGTTTCTTTTTCTTAGAGGGACCACCTCTCTTTATGAAGTGTTTCTCCCTTTTTTCCTTTGATTGAATTTTGTCCACAAGTTTCTTGTCTAAAGATGTCCTTACAGGTTTCGATTTGTTCCGGTCTGGGTGGTCCCATTCCTATTATTCTTCCTCATCCCTTCCTGCTTCCCGAACTGCTTTTTCCCATTCGGCATCAGTATCATACTTGTTTAAGGAGAGTCGTCACCTAATCTTGGAGGGCAACATCCTATCACTTGCCATTAGCCAGTCTGGTCCTGTTAATCGGGCGTGGAGATTCAGGTTATGCATTTTCCCCATGAAGGTCTGAATATCATTTTTGTACTCCACAAACTCCATATCCAGTATGGCCTTTCGTCCTTCTTTGAGAGGTGCGTACTGACTAGTAAATTCGTACTCAAACCGGGTCCAGGAAGATAGTTTCGGGTCTTGTTCTTCTCCTTGGAGCCCATCCATTGTACGTCGATACCATACGGCTATTGGACTGACTTAATTCCCTCTCATATATCCTGCGAACAGGATCTGGTCGGACAGACAGCGATGACGTATATGGTGTTATTCTAACACCTTCAATTCTGTGGTAATATAGTCACAGGATACAACTGAGATTGATATGTATGATGATACGCGAGCCTCGTAAGGGAGCCGGAGGGGGGTGTTGGAGACCAGAGATTCCAATTCCGAGTGGGGTTACCGTACTTAGGGTGGTTCCTAGGTATCGGGTTCTGATATTCCTAACAGGTGCCAAGCTGTCTTTCTCGTCGATACCACTACAAGTGTAACTGGTACAAATACTCGGTTATTAGTTTTGTTTAATGTTTTGTTTTAAGTATCACTTTGATACTTAGTTTGTTTTAAGTATCGTTTGATACTTAGTTTTGTTTTATATTTTGTTTTAAATATCGCTTTGATACTTGGTTTTTTTTAAGTATCCTTTCATACTCAATTTTGTTTTATATTTTGTTTTAAGTTTTGTTTTGATACCTGATTTGTTTTACCGAAGTGGATCGCTTGATATGTTTAATTAGTTTTATTGATGCTAGACATGAACAGATTTGTTTATTTAAAGACTGTCTGTAACTGGTATGGGTACTTGGTTATTAGTTTTGCTTTATGTTCTTTTAAGTATTGTTTTAATACTTGGTTCGTTTTAAGCATTGTTTGATACTGAGTTTTGTTTTATATTTTGTTTTAAGTATCGCTTCGATACTTGGTTTGTTTTAAGTATCGTTTGATACATAGTTTTGTTTTATGTTGTGTTTTAAGTATCGCTTCGATACTTGGTTTGTTTTAAGTATCATTTGATACTAAGTTTTGTTTTATGTTTTGTTTTAAGTATAGCTTTAATACTTAATTAGTTTTACCAAAGTGTATCAATTGATACCTTTGATTAATTTCGTTCATCATAGATATAAACAGATTTGTGTATTTAAAGACCACCTGTTTCTATGATAGAAAAGGCACACTTCGACAGACAGTATTTCAATATACTTGGTTGAATGGTTACTTCTTTATTTCTCAGTACACCCTCAAAGCCTCTTTTAGTTCTCAGCTCACCTCCTCTCTGAAAGAGCAGGCCACATGCCAACTATTATATCTATTACCAATAACGTGATTAGCACCTTGCAAACACGTTACATTGTTTTAACCTCAGCATGTGGTTAAAAACCTGTCCCCAGATTTAGTCCTAATCAACCTATTGGTATCCAACTCAGAATGCTAGCAGAGAGAAGTGGCAGAATTATGGCACATTCGGCTTTGTCTCAAATCCAACATAGAGTCTTTGATGACCAGGAGTGGGAAGCAAATCTCATGACAAGACCTTACAAGAAAGAAACAACCCCGGTGCTCTGCATAGGAGCTGGAAAAACTTACAAACAAGGAACACACATAACCTCCAGGAAAGTTCCCTCCTACTCAAGCAAAAAGGCCTTCCTTTGAACCTCCAATCAACCCCAAATCTAGTAGCGAATCAGACATGGCTAGTACAGGAAGAGGGCCCTCTAGAGGAGGAACATTACTAGCTCGGCCTGAAGAAGAGGAAGTACCCACTGCATTTGAACCTCCTAAGTTTAAACTCCACCTTCCAGCAAAGTTTAGAGGAGAAGGAAAAGGCCTCAAACCAGAAGCTTTTGACTGATGGGCGACTGAACTTACACATTATCTTCTCCTGCAAGAGAAAGATGTGGAAGACCTTACAACCAGACTATACATTGCATCATTCTGCAAAGGAAAGGCAACCGACATATACTACCAATGCTATAAGAAATACGGCAGAAACGTAAGATTAAGAAGATCCACTGTTCTCGATTACATGAAAGGCCGATTCCAATTCTCTATCACCAATAACCTCCTATACAACAAATTCAACGAGCTCCAGAAAGTTAATGGAATGTATATTAAAAGAATCACAGATGTAGCTATGGATCTAATAATGTATAAAGACCAAATGAAGAAAGAAAGCATTTCCAACTACATCCTTAAGCGACAATTCTATGATACTATGCATCCTACCCACCGGCGAGAGGTAGAACCACTCAAGGAAGACAATGACCATATTGCAATAATAATTGCAAGAGCAGAACGAAAGGATGCTATCCTTCAGAAAACCAAGACACAGACATCCTCTAGCAGGAATAGCTAACCACGACACAAGCCCTCCAGCAACTCTGAAGACGATACCCCACGGGTTTTCAACAAGAAAACCAAATCCTCCAAAGAATTGAGACGACAAAAAGGAAAATGTTTTGAATGCGGAAAAACACGACACACTTGGCGAAGAACTGCGCTACGAAGAAAGGGAAAGGAGAAACCATTAAGCAAGAAGCATCAGCCAACAATATTGAGAATGATAGTGATGATGCCCAATCCAGCGAATATGAGGAGATTGATATTGGATATATCGATGTGGAGTGCAACAGGGTCCGACCTCCAGCTACATTTAAAGCACACACCACCCTGGAAGGTACTATTCTCATCCATGGTAAGAAGGCTCGAGTCCTATTCGACACTGGCACGATTGGAAGAGACATGATCAGCAATGCCTTTGTTTCTGTCCATGGACTCCCAACTCGAGACCTTAACCAACTCATACCAATCAATATGGCAGTGAGGAAATCACGATCCACAAGCCATAAAACCTGCAGTGCAAATATTCGACTTGGTTATGCAGTACTACCCACCCAGAAAATACTAGTCAGAAACTTAGCCAAATATGATGCCTTGATAGGAATGCCATTCCTGAATCGCCACAAAGCTGTAATCAGGAATGGGGAGTCAACCATCAATTTCCCAGATCAGAAGGTCAGAGTCTCTCGCAAGCCAACAAGCGGAGAGTACCAAGCGGAGAGTACCAAGCCGCAGTCTGTGAAGCAACTGCCCAATGCCTAGTGGATGAATACTCTGATGTTTTCCCTTATTAGATTCCCGAAGAACTACCAGCTATGAGAAAGGTGAACCATCACATCCGTCTCCGAGACCCCTTAAATCTTAAAAACCAACCTACCTACTCAATCCCTGATGCATACAAAAACCCACTATGTGACTGGATAAACTAACAATAAAGAAGAGGAGCCATCTGCCGAGTGGAAGCACCAAGTGCTGCACCTATGTTTGTGCAACACAAAGCAGATGGCAAAAGAATCCGCTCCTTAGTTGACTTCAAACTACGAATTGAAAACAAAGTTATGGACAGCTCCGCTATCCCAAATCAAACCCAGATCTTGAATGCAGTTGGACGGTGTAACCGGTACAGGTACTTGGTTATTGGTTTTGTTTTATGTTTTGTTTTAAGTATTGCTTTGATACTTGGTTAGTTTTAAGTATCATTTGATACTTGGTTAGTTTTAAGTATCGTTTGATACTTGGTTTTGTTTTATGTTTTGTTTTAAGTATCGCTTTGATACTTGGTTAGTTTTAAGTATCGTTTGATACTTGGTTTTGTTTTATGTTTTGTTTTAAGTATCGCTTTGATACTTGGTTAGTTTTAAGTATCGTTTGATACTTGATTTTTTTTTATGTTTTGTTTTAAGTATCGCTTTGATACTTGGTTTTGTTTTATGTTTTGTTTTAAGTATCGCTTTGATACTTGGTTAGTTTTAAGTATCGTTTGATACTTGGTTTTGTTTTATGTTTTGTTTTAAGTATCGCCTTGATACTTGGTTAGTTTTAAGTATCGTTTAATACATGGTTTATTTTTATGTTTTGTTTTAAGTATCGCCTTGATACTTAAGGAGTTTTACCAAAGTGTATCGATTGATACCTTGGACTAGTTTCGTTCATGTTAAGACATGAACCAATTTGTGTATTTAAAGACCGCCTGTTTCTATGATAGAAAGGGCAGACTTCGACAGGCAGTATTTCAATATACTTGGTTGAACGGTTACTTCTTTGTTTCCCAGTACACACTCAAAGCCTCCTTTAGTTCTCAGCTCTCGCCTCCTCTCCGGAAGAGCAGGCCACCTGCCAACTATCGGATTCCTTAGCGATAATGTGATTAGCACCTTGCGAACAGGTTACATTTTTTTAACCTCAGCAAGTGGTTAAGAACCTGTCCCCGGATTTAGGCCTGATCAACCTATCGATATCCACCTCAGAATGCTAGCGGAGAGAAGCGGCAGAATCACAGCACATTCGGCTTCATCTCAAACCCAAGATAGAGTCTTTGACGACCAGGAGTGGGAAGCAAATGCCATGGCAAGACCTTACAAGAAAGAAACAACCCAGGCGCTCTCCTAAAGAGCCGGGCGATCCTGCAAACGTGGAAGATACACGACCTCCAGGAGAATTCCCTTCTACCCCAGCAAAGAAGCCTTCCTTTGAACCTCCAAACGACCCCGAATCTAGTAGCGAATCAGATATGGCTAGCACAGGAGGAGGGCCTTCTGGAGGAGGGAAATCTCGGGCAAGGCCTGAAGAAGAGGAGGTACCCGCAGCATTTGAACCCCCTAGGTTTAAACTCCACCTCCCAGCGAAGTTCACAGGAGAAGGAAAAGACCTCAAACCTGAAGCCTTTGACCGATGGGCAACAGAACTCTCACACTTCCTACTCTTACAAGGAAAAGATGTGGAAGACCCTACAACTGGACTTATCATTGGATCATTCTGTGAAGGAAAGGCAACCGACGCATACTACCAATGCTCTAAGGATTTCAGCGGGAATGTAAGATTCAGAGGAACTACAGTTCCCGATTACCTGAAAGGACGATTCCAATCCTCTATTACCAACGACCTCCTATACAACAAATTCAAACAGCTCCAGCAAGTTAACGGAACGTATGTCAAGTGAATCACCAATGTGGCTACGGACCTAATGATGTATAAGGACCGGCTGGAGAGAGGAAGTATCTCCAAATACATCCTGAAGCGACGATTCTACAACACCATACACCCTACCCTCCGGCGAGAAGTAGAACCACTCGAGGAAGACGGCGATGATATTACAGTAATAATTGCAAGAGCAGAACGAAAGGACGCCATTCTCCATGAGACCAAGGCCTACAAAACACAGACATCCTCTAGTAGGAACAGCCAGCCACGACACAAAGCCTCCAGCAACTCTGAAGACAATATCCCACAGGTTTTCAAGAAGAAAACAAAATCCTCCAAAGAATCGAGACGGCAAAAAGGAGAATGTTTTGAATGTGGAAAAACAGGACACATGGCAAAGAACTGTCCTATAAAGAAAGGAAAGGGAAAGGCAATAAAGCAAGAGGCGTCGGCCAACAATGTTGAAAGCGATAACGTCCAATCCAGTGAATATGAAGAGATCCATATCGGATATATCGATGTGGAATGCAACAGTGTTCAACCTCCGGCTACATTCAAAGCACACACCGCTCTGGAAGGTACTATCCTGATCAATGGCAAAAGGGATTAAGTCCTATTAGACACTGGCGCAATCGGAAGAGATATGATTAGTAATGCCTTTGTCTCTGTACATGGACTCCCAACCCGAGACCTTAACCAACCCGTACCAGTCAATATGGCAGTAAAGGGATCACGATCCACAAGCCATAAAACCTGTTCTGCGACTATTCGACTTGGTTCTGCTATACTACCCCCCCAGGAAATGCTGATTGGAAACCTAGCCAAATACGATGCCCTAATAGTCATACCGTTCCTGAACCGCCACAAAGCTATAATCAGGTGTGGGGAATCAACCATCGATTTCCCAGATCAGAAGGTCAGAGTCTCATGCAAGCCAACAAGCGGAGAGTACCGAGCCGCAGTCTGTGAAGCAACTACACAAACACTATTGGATGAATACTCTGATGTTTTCCCTGATCAAATACCCGAAGAACTACCACCTATGAGTGAGGTGAACCACCACATCCGCCTCCGAGACCCCTCCAATCTCAAGAACCAACCCACCTACTCTATTCCTGACGCATTCAAAAGCCCACTTTGTGATTAGATCAACCAACAACAAAGAACAGGAGTCATCTACCAGGCAGAAGCCCCAGGTGCCGCTCCTATGTTGGTTCAACCCAAAGCAGATGGCAAAAGAATCCGCCCCTTGGTTGATCTTAAGCTACAGAACAAAAACACGGTTATGGACAGCTCGGCTATCCCAAACCAAACCCTGATCCTAAATGCAGTTGGGCGGGCTAGATTCCGAAGTAAGATTGACCTAAGCGATGCCTACTTCCAAATAAGAATAGATCCAGAAAGCGAACGCTACAACAGTTTCAAAACACCCTTCGGAAGTTTCATTAGCCGAGTTATGTTACAAGGAGATATGAATGCGCCCGCCACCTTTATGCGAATTATGGAAAACCTCCTGAGCGAATACCTCCACCATTTTGTTTGGGTCTACATTGATGATATTCTCATCTTCTCGAACACCGCAACAGAACACGCCTACCATATAGGTTTGGTTTGTACCAAACTTAGGGAAGCTAAATTCTACGCTAGCAGAAACAAATCAATCCTGTTTGCCAACAAACTCGATATTCTAGGACATGTTATAGATGATGAAGGAATACATGCAGCCTCAGGAAAAATAGCCTGTTTAACGGAATGGTCGACACCCCAGAATCAAAAGGAACTCATGCGATTCCTAGTACTAGTCAACTATATTGCCCAGTTCCTACCATACCATGCCACTGTGACAGCGCCGCTCACAGACCTTACCGGCAATGCAGAATTTGTCTGGACCCACACTCATGACCAAGCCTTTACCAACATCAAGGAATTGATAAAAAACGCCAACGTTATACAACCTATCGACTACAGCAAACCAGAACCAATATGGCTGATTACTGAGGCATCGGATGTGGGAGTTGGAGCATGGATTGGGCAAGGAGCCTCCCATGAAACGGCAAGACCGGCCGCTTTACACAGCAGAAAATTCACTAATTCACAGATGAACTATGGGACAACAGACAAGGAAGCCCTTGCTGTGATTGATGCCCTCGCCGCTTTCAACCACATCCTTATGGGCAATACCTTCACTATTGTTACCGACCACCAACCCCTCACTAATCTTAAAACAGAAAGGGTACCTGGAAGAAGAAGAACAAGATGGATAGGCGAAATCAGCAAATACGATGCAAATATTATATACACCCCTGGAAGAACGAACTATTTAGCTGATGCTCTCTGCCGCCTATATGAGAATCAAGACCTCGCAAACCCTCCCCTTGTTCACGACCACACAAGACAAAGCCAGAACAGCCCTGACGACACCTCCTATGAACAAGAACTATCGATAGCTGCCGCCAGCTCTGCCACTCCCTCCAATCCTTTCTCTTACACCATGTACAGTGCTGCCGGAACTAAACGAGGAAAGGACATTGATGAAGAATGGAAAGACAATTGCACGCTCCGTATCACACCTCCTCATAAACTTGAACAAAGCAGACTCCACTGGTCCCACTGTTATCACGACACCTGCCGTTTTCACCACACTGAGATCAAGTTCGGCAACAGATAACAGCGACCGTACTATATGCCTGCTGACGATTCCAAAGACACCAGCTTCGACACCATAGAAGCAGCAGAAGAGATGATCAATGAAGATGAATCAACCCAACCTCCTCATACCCTTAATCCTGTTCCAACGCGATACCAAGGTCTTGAAGAACTCGAACAAGCAGCAGCCTATGTGAATGCAATGTCCTATTTACACTCCCCACAGTCAGCCCCGCCATTCTCTCCTCCCATAATCGATTCACGACCACTATATGGTGGACCCTTACGAGTATATAACAATGAAACCATTGTCTCGGTCATACACCCTACTATTCCAGAGCATCGGTGTTAACTCTATGAAACCTTTGAGGAAGAGGAAGTCCCTATCGAACCAATAAGAGGATCCCTAATCGAGGATGAACGAGATGTTAGATCGACCACAGAAGAATTAACCTCCTCTTTCCGAAGTCAAATGATAGTAGGATACAGCCATGACCCGATTTACTTCAAAGCCATGGATAGCTCCAGGCATGGAGACCTCACCCCCTACAACATATCAAATGGAATGGTCTATACCAGCACGCATTATGGTGAACACTGCCTATACATTCCAAAAGGCCATATGTTCAATGGAATGACTATTAGAGAATATGTTATTACCGAAATCCAGAACAAAGGACACCATAGTGCGGATCGCAACCTCCAATATGCCTCGGAATATATTCACTAGCCTGAAATGCGAAAGGACTTCTGCGATTTTGTCAGGCAATGTGAACTCTGTCAGGTAAATAAGGAGCGAACACAACATCCTGAAGGGAAAGCTCAGACCCTCCAACTACCATGTGAAATATTTGAATCCTATGCCATCGATTTCGCAGGACCATTCAACAAGTCCGCCAGATATGACACCATCTTGGTAGCTGTGGATCGATTCTCTGGATACACCTGGTTAATACCAATAAATGTTACCGACTCCTCCCAAGATACCTGGAATAACCTACAACGATACTTGTTTACCCCCCACGGGTACCCCTTATCTATTGTCAGTGATGCTGATCCCAGCTTTACTGCCAGATTCTGGAAGCAAACCTTGACCTCCCTCGGAATAACCCACATTATGGATGCCCCAGGACACCATGAGACTAATGGCCAAGCAGAACGAAAAATCTGCGAGGTTAAGACCGGAATTAGGAATATGATTAATGAACGACAAACCAATTGGGACCCAGCCCCTGTTGAGCTCGCTGCATATATCAACGCAGGATTTTCAGATACCTTGGGGATGTCACCATACAAGGCAGTTTTTGGCCGCCAATACCCCCTCCTACCTACAACACTATTTAAGAACTCCTCATTCCCTACCTCTAATGACCATCTAAACCGCCACCAAGCAATTCGGAATGATGCCTTCCAAGCTGTTAAGGCTGCCCGATTCCGAAGCACCACTACTGCCCAGAAACGATGACGCAAACATGTCCCCATCTCACCAGGAGACATGCTCATGGTACATGGTAACATGTTCATTACCAACGTCAGACGCAGCAAGAAACTGCAACCCCGATGGCGCAGACCCTTCAAAGTCATATCCTTTGATGAGTATACAGAGAACTACACTGTCCAGATGGATGGATGCATGTACCGCCGCAATACAGCAGTCTTTTATGCCTCAGCTGTCAAGCGATTCCATCCAAATGACGACTCCAAGTTTCCTGGAAGGACTCACACTCGGCCTGCACCTATCATCATCGATAAGAAGGATGAATGGGAAGTTGAAGAAATCAGAGACCACCGCATTTGGCATGGAAATGATCAGTTCCTAGTCAAATGGAAAGTATATCTGACGAGCGAAAACAGTTGGGAACCACTAGAAGGACTAGAGCATGCTATGGATATGGTGAACTGATGGTGGAAAGACAACATGCCAAACGAATCCCTCCCCCCAACAATCAATTATATCACCATGTGCTGGACACCTACAATGCCAGAAACTGAGCGATGGCACGCAGAACTCGAAGCTAGAGATGGATTTTGGGCACCATACTTTGAGTCGGAGTTCGAAAGCAGCGATGAGGAGAATCAAGCTATGGAGCAGGCCCTCGACAACTTTATCTAGTCACCAATCACCATCCGAATACCATAACGATGTCAAACTATGTGGAGCTCAATGTGAGGCAGCGACAACAGATTGTTGGAGTGTTGTTGAAATGCAACGTTATCCAACTTGAAGACTATTTCGAAATCCTCTGGATTGACTACTATCCTGATTGCGATCATGCTTGGGTTGATGTACAGTACGAATCTGGTATTCGTGACTACTGTGATTTAGATTTCTTCGAGTCTAAGTGTTTCCTTAGAGTTTCCTCTTGTCCCTGGTATGACACTTACGATGAAGAGTTTTTAGCGGAAACTGAAGCCCTTAGTTTCTCAGACTCCGCTTTTGATGATTATTAGGTTTTGTTTGTTTAAACAGTTGTTTTGTTTTGGGGAATGTAACCGGTACAGGTACTTAGTTATTGGTTTTATTTTATGTTTTGTTTTAAGTATTGCTTTGATACTTGGTTAGTTTTAAGTATCGTTTGATACTTGGTTTTGTTTTATGTTTTGTTTTAAGTATCGCTTTAATACTTGGTTAGTTTTAAGTATCGTTTGATACTTGGTTTTGTTTTATGTTTTGTTTTAAGTATCGCTTTGATACTTGGTTAGTTTTTAAGTATCGTTTGATACTTGGTTTTGTTTGATGTTTTGTTTTAAGTATCGCCTTGATACTTAGTTAGTTTTAAGTATCGTTTGATACTTGGTTTTGTTTTATGTGTTGTTTTAAGTATCGCCTTGATACTTAAGGAGTTTTACCAAAGTGTATCGATTGATACCTTTGATTAGTTTCGTTCATGTTAAGACATGATCAGATTTGTGTATTTAAAGACCGCCTGTTTCTATGATAGAAAGGGCAGACTTCGACAGACAGTATTTTAATATACTTGGTTGAACAGTTACTTCTTTGTTTCCCAGTACACCCTCGAAGCCTCCTTTAGTTCTCAGCTCTCGCCTCCTCTCCGGAAGAGCAGGCCACCTTCCAACTATCGGATTCCTTACCGATAACGTGATTAGCACCTTGCGAACACGTTACAGACGGGCTAGATTCCGAAGCAAGATTGACCTAAGTAATGTCTATTTCCAGACAAGGTTAGATCCAGAAAGCGAACCCTACAACAGCTTCAAAACCCCCTTCGGAAGCTTCCTTAGCTGACTTATGTTCCAAGATGATATGAATGCGCCCACCACCTTTATGCAAATTATGGAAAACCTCCTAAGCGAATACCTCCACTATTTTGTATGGGTTTACATTGATGATATTCTCATTTTCTCAAACTCCAAAACGGAACATGCATACCATATAGGTTTAGTTTGTACCAGACTAAGGGAAGCTAAGTTCTATGCTAGCAAGAGTAAATCAATCCTGTTTACCGATAAACTCAATATGCTTGGACAGGTGATAGATGATGAAGGAATACACGCAGCCCCCGGAAAGATATCGTGTTTATTAGAATGGACAATACCTGGAAATCAGAAGAAACTCATGTGATTCTTAGGACTAGTCAACTATATCTTCCAGTTCCTACCACACTATGCCACCGTGATAGCACCGCTCACAAACCTTACTGGTAATGTAGAATTTGTCTGGACCCATACCCATGCTTAAGCCTTAACCAACATCAAGAAATTGGTTAAAAATGCCAAGGTTATAAGACCAATTGACTACAGTAAACCGGATCTGATAAGGCTGATTACTGACCCATCAAATGATGGAATTGGAGCATGGGTTAAACAAAGAGCCTCTCATGAAACGGCAAGACCAGTGGCATTACACAGCAGAAAGTTTACTAATTCCCAAATGAACTATGGAACAAAGGACAAGGGAGTCCTTGCTGTGATTGATACTCTTGCCACTTTCAACCACATTCTGATGGGCAATACCTTCACCATTATTACCGACCACCAACCTGTCAATAATCTTAAAACAGAAAGGATACCTGTAAGGAGAAGAACACGATGGATAGGTGAGATCAGCAAATAGGATACAAAAATCATCTATACCCCCGGAAGGACGAACTATATAGCTGATGCTCTCTCCTGTCTATATGAGAATCAAGAACTCACAGACCCTCCTCTTGTTAATGACCACACAAGACAAAGCGAAGACAGTTCTGATGACACCTCCTATGAATAAGAACTATCGATGGCTACTGCCAACTCTGCCGCTCTCTCTAATCCTTTGTCTTACACCATGTAAAGAGCTGCCGGAACAGAACGAGGAAAGGACATTGATGACAAATGGAAAGATGACTGCACCCTCCACAGCACACCTCCTCACATACTTGAACAAAGCAGACTCCACTGGTCACACTGTTACCTTGATACTTGCCCCTTTCACGAGACTGAAATTAAATTCAGCAACAGATACCAGTGACCGTACTATATGTCTACTAATGATTCCAAAAACACCAGTTTCGATAATGCAGAAGGAGCAGAAGAGGTAATGAATGATGTTCATAGTGAATCAACCCAACCTCACCTCACCCTGAGTCACACCCCAAGACAACACCAAGGTCTTGAAGAACTCGAACAAGCAGCAGGCTATGTCGATGCAATATCTTACCTACACTCTCTGCAGTCAGCACTGCTATTCTCTCCTCCAGTAATCGATTCACGACCGCTATGCGGTGGACCCTTACGAGTATACAACAATGAAACTATTGATTCTGTCATGCCTCCCATGATTCCCGAGCTTCGCTCGCAACTCTATGAAACCTTTGAAGAAGAGGAAGCCCCTATCGAACTAACAAGAAGATCTCTCATTGAGGATGAATGAGATGTTAGATCAACTATAGAAGAATTAACCTCCTCCTTTCGAAGCCAAATAATAGCAGGATATTACCATAATCCGATCTACTTCAAAGCTATGGATAGCTCTAGACATGGAGACCTCACCCCCTACAACATATCCAATGGAATGGTCTATACCAGCACCCATTATGGTGAATATTGCCTATACATCCCAAAAGGCCATATGTTCAATGGAATGACTATTAGGGAATATGTCATTACTGAAATCCACAACAAAGAACACCATAGTGCGGACCGCAACCTCTAATATACCTCAGAATATGTTTACTGGCCTGAAATGTGCAAGAACCTCCGTGATTTCGATAAATAATATGAACTCTGCCAGGGAAAAACGGAACAAACACAACTACCTGAAGGGAAAGCGCAGACCCTCCAGCTACCATGTGAAATATTCGAATCCTATGTCATTGATTTCGCAGGACCATTCAACAAGTCCACCGGATATGACAATATCTTGGTAGCTGCGAATCGATTTTCTGGATACACATGGTTGATACCAATGAAGGTTACCAATTCCTCTAAAGACACCTGGAACGACCTCTGTAAGGTGTTTGCAACGGTGCTAATCACGTTATCAGTAATAGGTATAATAGTTGGCAGGTGGCCTGCTCTTCCAGAGAGGAAGTGAGAGCTGAGAACTAAAGGAGGCTGCGAGGGTGTACTGAGGAACAAAGAAGTAACTGTTCAACCAAGTATATTGAAATACTATCTGTCGAAGTCTGCCTTTTCTATCGTAGAAATAGGTGGTCTTTAAATTGACAAATCTGTTTATGCCTAGCATGAATAAAACTAATCAAAGGTATCAATCGATACACTTTGGTAAAACTAATTAAGTATCAATATGATACTTAAAACAAAACATAAAACTAAACTAAGTATCAAACGATACTTAAAACAAACCAAGTATCAAAACGATACTTGAAACAAAACATAAAACAAACTAAGTATCAAACAATACTTAAAACAAACCAAGTATCGAAGTGATACTTAAAATAAAATATAAAACAAACCAATTATCAAATGATACTTAAAACAAACCAAGTATCGAAGCAATACTTAAAACAAAACATAAAACAAAACTAATAACCGAGTACCTGTACCGGTTACATTCTCCAAAACAAAACAACTGTTTAAACTAACAAAACCTAATAATCATCAAAAGTGGAGTCTGAGAAATCAAAGGCTTCAATTTCCGCCCTATCTTCTTCATCCCAAGTGTCACACCAGGGACAAGAAGAAATTCTAAGAAAACATTTAGACTCAAAGAAATATAAATCACAGTAGTCTCGAATACCAGATTCGCACTGTACATCCACTCAAGCATGGTCGCAATCAGGACAGTTGTCTATCCAGAGGATTTCGAAGTAGTCTTCAAGTTGGATAGCATCGCAGTTTAACAACAGTCCAACAATCTATTGTTGCAGCCTCACATTAACTTCCACATAGTTTGATATCATTATGGTATTCAGATAGTGGATGGTGATCAGATAAGGTTGTCGAGAGCCAGCTCTATAGCTTGATCTTCCTCATCAATGCTTTCGAATTCTGACTCAAAGTACGGTACCCAAAACCCATCCCTAGCTTCGAGTTCCATGTGCCATCGCTCAGTCTCAGGTATCATTGGTGTCCAGCACATTGTGATGTAGTTGATCGTTGGAGGGAGGGATTCGTTTGGCATGTTGTCTTTCCACTATTCGTTCACCATATCCATAGCGTGCTCTAGCCCTTCTAGTGATTTCCAGCTGTTCTCTCTTGTTGGGTATCCTTTCCATTTGACTAGGAACTGATCATTTCCATGCTAAAGACGATAGTCTCAGATTTCTTCAACTTCCCATTCCTCTTTCTTATCAACAATTATGGGTGCAGGTTGAGAGTAGGTTCTTCTGGGGAACTTGGAGTCGTCATTTGGGTGGAATCCCTTGATAGCGGAGGCGTGGAAAACTGCAATATTGCGGCGGTACATGTATCCATCCATCTGGACAGTGTAGTTTTCTGTATGCTCGTCAAAAGATAAGACCTTGAAGGGTTCTTACCATCGGGGTTGTAGGTTCTTGCTGCGTCCAACATTGGTAATGAACATGATTCTATGGACTATGAGCATACCGCCTGGTTGAATAGGGATATGTTTGCATCGTCGCTTCTGAGCAGTAGTGGTGCTTCAGAATCGGGCAGCTTTAACAGCTTGGAAAGCATCATTCTGAATTGCTTGATAGCGGTTTAGATGGTCATCGGAGGCAGAGACTGAAGAGTTCTTGAATAGAGTTGTAGGTAGGAGAGGGTATTGTCGGCCGAAGACTGCTTTGTATAGAGACATTCCCAAGGTGTCTGAAAATCCAGCATTGATATATGCAGCCAGCTCAACAAGGGCTGGTTCCCAGTTGGTCTGTCGTTCATTGATCATGTTCCTAATTCCGGTCTTGACTTCACGGATTTTTCGTTCCGCTTGGCCATTAGTCTCATAATGTCCAGGAGCAGCCATAATATGGTTGATTCCGAGAGAGGTCCAGGTTTGCTTCCTGGATCTGGCGGTGAAATGGGGATCAGCATCACGGACAATAGATAAGGGGAACCCATGGGGGGTAAATAGGTCTTATTGAAGGTCATTCCAGGTGTCTTTAGATGAATCTGTAACCTTCAATGGTATGAGCCATATGTATCCGGAAAACTGATCCTCAGCTACCAAGATAGTGTCATATCCGCCAGATTTGTTGAATGGTCCTGCAACATCGATAACATAGGATTCGAATATTTCACATGGCAGTTGGAGGGTCTTTGCTTTTCCTTCAAGTAATTGTGTTCGTTCCTTATTTGCCTGGCAGAGTTCACATTGTTTGACGAAATCGCGAAAGTCCTTTCGCATTTCAGGCCAGTAAACATATTCTGAGGCATATTGGAGGTTGCGGTCCACACTATGGTGTCCTTTATTGTGGATTTCAGTAATGACATATTCCCTAATAGTCATTCCATTGAACATATGCCCTTTCAGGATGTATAGGCAATGTTCACCATAACAGGTGCTGGTATAGACCATTCCATTGGATATGTTGTAGGGGGCGAGATCTCCATGTCTAGAGCTATCCATAACCTTGAAATAGATCGGGTCATGGCGGTATCCTGCTATCATCTGGCTTCAGAAAGAGGAACTTAGTTCTTCTGTAGTTGATCTAACATCTCATTCGTCCTCAATGAGAGGTCCTCTGGTTGGTTTGATAGGAGCTTCCTCTTCTTCTTCAAAGGTTTCATAGAGTTGTCGGTGATATTTGGAAATCGTGGGAGGCATGACAGACACAATTGTTTCATTGTTGTATACTCGTAAGGGTCTACCGTATAGTGGGCATGAATCAATTATGGGAGGAGAGGATGGTGGTGCTGACTGCAGAGGGTGTAGGTAGGAAATTGCATCCATGTAGGCTGCTGCTTGTTCGAGTTCTTCAAGGCCTTGGAGTCGTCTTGCGGCAGGATTGAGAGTAAGGAAAGGTTGGGTCGATCCATCTTCATCCATCACCTCTTCCGCTCCTTCTATGGTGTCAAAGCTGGTGTTTTTGCAATCATCAGCAAACATATAGTATGGTTGCTGGTATCTGTTGCCAAATTTAATTTCAGTATGGTGAAAATATCAGGTATCGAAGTAACAGTGGGAGAAGTGGAGTCTGCTTTGTTCAAGCTCGTGAGGAGGTGTACTGTGAAGGGTGCAATTGTCTTTCCATGCGTCATTAATGTCTTTCCCTCGTTCTGTTCCGGCAGCTCTGTACATGGTATAAGAGAAAGGATTAGAGGGAGCAGCAGAGCTGGCGGTAGCCATCGATAGTTCTTGTTCATGGGAGGTGTCATCAGGGCTATCTTCGCTTTGTCTTGTGTGGTCATGAACAAGGAGAGGATCTGTGAGTTCTTGGTTCTCATATAGGTGGGAGAGAGCATCAGCTAAATAGCTCGTCCTTCCAGGGGTATAGATAATTTTTGTATCCTATTTGCTGATCTCACCTATCCATCTTGTTCTTCTCCTTCCAGGTACCTTTTCTGTTTTGAGATTAGTGAGAGGTTGGTGGTCGGTAACAATGGTAAAGGTATTGCCTATCAGAATGTAGTGGAAAGCAGTAAGAGCATCAATCACAGCAAGGGCTTCCTTGTCTGTTGTTCCATAGTTCATTTGTGAATTAGTAAACTTCCTTCTGTGTAATGTTGCCAGTCTTGCTGTTTCATGAGAGGCTCCTTGCCTAACTCATGCTCCAACTCCAATGTCCGTTTTGCATCAGTAATCAGCCATATCAGGGCTGATTTGCTGTAGTCGATAGGTCGTTTAACATTGGCGTTTTTAATCAATTCCTGGATGTTGGTAAAGGCTTGGTCATAAGTGTAGGTCCAGACAAATTCTGCATTGCCGGTAAGGTTTGTGAATGGTGTAGTCACAGTGGCATGGTGTGGTATGAACTGGGAGATATAGTTGACTAGTCCTAAGAATCGCATGAGTTCCTTTTGATTTCGGGGTATTGTCCATTCTGTTAAACAGGATATCTTTCCATGGGCTGCATGTATCCCTTCGTCATCTATAACATGTCCTAAGATATCGAGCTTATCGGCAAACAGGATTGATTTATTTCTACTAGCGTAGAACTTAGCTTCCCTTAGTTTAGTACAAACCAAACCTATATAGTAGGCATGTTCTATTTTAGTGTTCGAGAAAATGAGAATATCATCAATGTAAACCCATACAAAATAGTAGAGGTATTCGCTTAGGAGATTTTCCATAATTCGCATAAAGGTGGCGGGCACATTCATATCATCCTGTAACATACCTCAGCTAATGAAGCTTCCGAAGGGTGTTTTGAAACTGTTATAGTATTCGCTTTCTGGATCTAATCTTGTCTGGAAATAGGCATCGCTTAGGTCAATCTTGCTTCGGAATCTAGCCTGTCCAACTGCATTTAGGATTTGGGTTTGATTATGGATAGCGGAGCAGTCCATAACCGTGTTTTCATTTTGTAGTTTGAGGTCAACCAAGGGGCAGATTCTTTTGCCATCTGCTTTGGGTTGGACAAACATAGGTGCAGCACCTGGTGCTTCTGCTCAGCAGATGACTCCTCTTCTTTGTTGTTGGTTGATCCAGTCACATAGTGGATTTTTGTATGTGTCAGCAATAGAGTAGGTAGGTTGGTTTTTAAGATTAGAGGGGTCTCAGAGAAAGATGTGGTGGTTCACTTCTCTCATAGACAGCAGTTCTTCGAGAATCTGATCAGGGAAAATATCAGAGTATTCATCCAATAAGCGTTGAGCAGTTGCTTCACAGACTGTGGCTCAGTACTCTCCGCTTGTTAGCTTGCAAGAAACTCTGACCTTCTGATTTGGGAAATCGATGGTTGAGTCCCCACACCTGATTATAGCTTTGTGGCAGTTCAGGAATGGAATTCCTTTTAGGGCATTGTATTTGGCTAGGTTCCCAACTAGCATCTCTAGGAGAGGTAGGATGGCAGAGCCAAGTCAAATAGTTGCGTTTCAGGTTTTATGGCTTGTTGATCGTGATTCCCTCACTGCTATATTGCCTAGTATAGATTGGTTAAGGTCACGAGTTGGAAGTCCATGGACAGAGACAAAGGTATTACTGATCATGTCTCTTCCGATCGCGCCGGTGTCAAATAGGACTCAAGCCTTCTTGTCCTTGATTAGAATAGTACCTTCCAGGGCTGTGTTTGCTTTAAATGTAGCCTGAGCTCGGACACTGTTGCACTCCACATCGATATATCCAATATGGATCTCCTCATATTCGCTCGATTGGGCATCATCAATATCATTCTCAATATTGTTGGCCGATACTTCTTGTTTAATCGCCTTTCTTTTCCTTTTCTTCATAGGGCAGTTCTTTGCCATGTGTCCCATTTTTCCACATTCAAAACATTCTCCTTTCTGCTGTCTCGATTCTTTGGAGGGTTTGGTTTTCTTCTTGAAAACCCGTGGGGTATCGTCTTCAGAGTTGCTCGAGGGCTTGTATCGTGGTTGGCTATTCCTGCTAGAGGATGTCTGTGTCTTGTATGCCTTGGCTTTATGGAGGATGGCGTCATTTCGTTCTGCTCTTGCAATTATTGTTGCAATATCGTTGCCGTCTTCCTTGCATGGGTCTACTTCCCGCCGGAGGGTAGGATGCATAGTATCATAGAATCATCGCTTGAGGACGCAGTTGGAAATGCATCCTTTCTTCATTCAGTCCTTAAATATCAATAGATCCGTAGCTACATGTGTAATCCTCTTAACATGCATTCCATTAACTGGCTGGAGCTGGCTGAATTTGTTGTATAGGAGGTCATTGGTAATAGAGGATTGGAATCGGCATTTCATATAATCTAGGACTGTAGATCCTCTTAATCTCACATTTCCGCCATAATCCTTATAGCATTGGTGGTATACGTCAGTTGCCTTTCCTTCGCAGAATGCTCCAATGTATAGTCCAGTTGTAGGATCTTCCACATCTTTCCCTTGCAGGAGAAGATAGTGTGTCAGTTCCGTAGCCCATCGGTCAAAGGCTTCGGATTTGAGGTCTTTTCCTTCTCCTATAAACTTCACTAGAAGGTGGAATTTAAACTTAAGAGGTTCAAATGCTGCGGGTACCTCCTCTTCTTTAGGCCTAGCCTGAGACTTTCCTCTTCTAAAGGGTCCTCCTCCTATACAAGCCATATCTGATTTGCTACTGGATTCGGGGTCGATTGGAGGTTCAAGGGAAGGCTTCTTTGCTGGAGTTGAACGGAATTCTCCTGAAGGATGTATGTAGATGAATTGCCTAAGGATCCAAGACATACGATAGGACGCGAA
>NW_003298974.1:1006656-1047197 GCF_000151645.1 Tuber melanosporum
AAGGAGGCTTCGAGGGTGTACTGAGGAACAAAGAAGTAACTGTTCAACCAAGTATATTGAAATACTATCTGTCAAAGTTTGCCTTTTCTATCGTAGAAACAGGCGGTCCTTAAATACACAAATCTGTTCATGCCTAGCATGAACGAAACTAATCAAAGGTATTAATCGAAATACTTTGGTAAAACTAATTAAGTATCAAATCATACTTAAAACAAACCAAGTATCAAATTGATACTTAAAACAAAATATAAAACAAACTAAGTATCAAACGATACTTAAAACAAAACATAAAACAAACCAAGTATCAAACAATACTTAAAACAAACCAAGTATCGAAGCGATACTTAAATCGAAACATAAATCAAACCAAGTATCAAATGATACTTAAAAAAAAACATAAAACAAACTAAGTATCAAACGATACTTAAAAGAAAACATAAAACAAACCAAGTATCAAATGATACTTAAAACAAAACATAAAACAAAACTAATAACCGAGTACCCGTACCGGTTACAACCTCCAACGATACCTATTCACCCCCTATAGATACCCATTATCTATTGTCCATGATGCTGATCCCCATTTAACCGCCAGATTCTGGAAGCAAACCTTGACCTCCCTCAGAATCAACCATATTATGGCTACTCCTGGACATTAGGAGACTAATAGCCAAGCAGAACGAAGAATTCGAGAAGTCAAGACCAGAATTGGGAACATAATCAATCAACGACAAACCAACTTAGAACCAGCCCTTGTTCAGCTCGCTGCATATATCAATACTGGATATTCAGTCACCTTGGGAATGTCTCCATACAAGGCAATCTTCGGCTGCCAATACCCTCTCCTATCCACAACTCTATTTAAGAACTCCTCAGTCCCTGCCTCCGATGACCACCTAAACCGCTATCAAGCAATTCGGAATAATGCCTTCTAAGCTGTTAAAGCTGCCCGATTCCGCAGCACCACCACAGCTCAGAAGCGACAACGCAAACATGTCCCTATTCTACCAGGTGATATGTTCATGGTACATGGAATCATGTTCATTACCAATGTTGGACACAGCAAGAAACTACAACTCCAATGGCGAGGACCCTTCAAGCTCTTATCCTTTGACGAGCATACAGAAAACTACACTGTCCAGATGGATGGACGCATGTACCACCGCAATACTGCAGTTTTCCATGCCTCTGCTATGAAGAGATTCCACCCAAATGATGACTCCAAGTTCCCTGAAAGAACTCACTCTCAACCTGCACCTATCATCGTTGATAAGAAAGATGAATGGGAACTTGTAGACGTCCAAGACCACCACCTGTGGCATGGAAATGATCAGTTCCTGATCAAATAGACAGGATACCCAACGAGCGAAAACTGCTAGGAACCACTAGAAGGACCAGACCACGCAGTAGATATAGTGAATGATTGGTGGAAAGACAACATGCTAAGCGATTCCCTCCCCCCAACGATCAATTACATTATCATGTGCTGGACACCTACGATGCCTGAAACTGATCGATGGTATATGGAACTCGAAGCTAGGGATGGGTTTTGGGCACCATATTTTGAGTCGGAATTCGAAAGCAGTGATGATGAAAATCAAGATATGGAGCAAGCTCTCAACAACCTTATTTGATCACCATCTACCATCCGAATACCATAACAATGTCAAACTATGTGGAACTTAATATGAGGGTGTGACAATAGATTGTTGGACTGTTGTTGAACCGCGATATTATCCAACTTGAAAACTACTTTGAAATCCTCTGGATAGACTACTGTCCTGATTGCGACACCGCTTGGGTTGATGAATAGCATGAATCTGGTATTCGTAACTACTATGATTTGCAGTTCTTTGAGTCTAAATATTTTCTTAGGATTTCTTCTTGTCCCTGGTATGACAATTATGATAAAGAGCTGATAGCGGAAACAGAAGCCTTAGTTTCTCAGACTCCGCTTTTGATGATTATTAGGTTTTGTTTGTTTAAACAGTTGTTTTGTTTTGGGGAATGTAACCGGTACAGGTACTTGATTATTAGTTTTGTTTTATGTTTTGTTTTCAGTATCGCTTTGATACTTGGTTTGTTTTAAGTATCATTTGATCCTTAGTATTCTTTTATGTTTTATTTTAAGCATCGCTTTGATCCTTGGTTTGTTTTAAGTATTATTTGATACTTAGTTTTATTTTATGTTTTGTTTTAAGTATTACTTTGATACTTAATTAGTTTTACCAAAGTGTATCAATTGATATCTTTGATTAATTTCGTTCATAGTAGACATAAACAGAATTGTGAATTTAAAGACTGCCTGTTTCTACGATAGAAAAGGCAGACTTTGATAGACAGTATTTCAATATACTTAGTTGAACAGTTACTTCTTTGTTCCTCAGTACACCCTCGAAGCCTCCTTTAGTTCTCAGCTCTTGCCTCCTCTCTGAAAGAGAAGAACACCTGCCCACTATCGTATCTATTACCGATAACGTGATTAGCACCTTGTGAACACGTTACACTGTCTGTTTCTGTTAGGTGGAGACAACTTGATAGACTTCAAGGTTGTCTAGGCTAATCGAGATTTGTTTCTGTAGACAGAGATTGTCTAGGAAGGCTCGGACTTTACTCGTTTCATTTATAACTACTAGGAGCAAAGTAAAATAGGTAAAGTAGGGTAGAATCGTAAAAACAATATTATATTGTTAAGGTCTCTTCTCCATTGCTTGATGATGTCTAAAACTTGGGAGGCATATCGATATTTATATTCCGCGTCTGAGTGTTCGCGGACTACCTCTATTTATCATACAACTATGTACTTCTTCAATCGTAAATCGCAACGTCGAGTTTTCTTCCAAGGTGCAAACACCTGTGGATCCTGAAAACCATCACACCCTCTTCAGTAATTACAATATTTCTACTTAGGAAACATGCTGTCCCCAATAGTAATATCCCAATTAGCAGAGTCTTTAGACTTATGGCCTAGTTCTTAAGTCGAACTGAGTTGGCCCCAATTGTCTTCACCATTGATAAAATGATCAGTTTCAGCCACGGCTATATCTGTAAAGGAGGTCGTCATTACAACTATCGCAGGTCGTCTGACTTCGATTCTTTGTAACTCCATACCCAACAGATAGATTTTCTCTGGATGACTTCCTATTAACTTGCAGAAAGCTATTCCACCAGATTGGTAATTAATCCCTCTGTCGGCAACCCTTGGTTGCTCTCTGGGTAGTAGGTTTCAGTAACCATTATAGTATTGAGGATCACCCTGTAACCGGTACGGGTACTCGGTTATTGGTTTTGTTTTATATTTTGTTTTTAAGTATCGCTTTGATACTTGGTTTGTTTTAAGTATCGCTTTGATACTTGGTTTTGTTTTATGTTTTGTTTTAAGTATCGCTTTGATATTTGGTTTGTTTTAAGTATTGCTTTGATACTTGTTTTGTTTTAAGTATCGCTTTGATACTTCGTTTTGTTTTATGTTTTGTTTTAAGTATCGCTTTGATACTTAAGAAGTTTTACCAAAGTGTATCGCTTGATACCTTTGATTAGTTTCGTTCATGCTAGACATGAACAGATTTGTGTATTTAAAGACCGCCTGTTTCTACGATAGAAATGGCAGACTTCGACAGACAGTATTTCAATATACTTGGTTGAACGGTTACTTCTTTGTTCCCCAGTACACCCTCAAAGCCTGCTTTAGTTCTCAGCTCTTGCCTCCTCTCTGGAAGAGCAGGCCACCTGCCAACTATCGTATCTATTACCAATAACGTGATTAGCACCTTGCGAACACGTTACATTTTTTTAACCTCAGCAAGTGGTTAAGAACCTGTCCCCGGATTTAGGCCTGATCAACCTATCGATATCCACCTCAGAACGCTAGCGGAGAGAAGCGGCAGAATCACAGTACATTCGGCTTCATCTCAAACCCAAGATAGAGTCTTTGACGACCAGGAGTGGGAAGCAAATCCCACGGCAAGACCTTACAAGGAAGAAACAACCCCGGCGCTCTGCTAAAGAGCCGGGCGATCCTGCAAACACGGAAGATACACAACCTCCAGGAGAATTCCCTGCTACTCCAGCAAAAAAGCCTTCCTTTGAACCTCCAAACGACCCCGAATCTAGTAGCGAATCAGATATGGCTAGCACAGGAGGAGGGCCTTCTGGAGGAGGGAAATCTCGGGCAAGGCCTGAAGAAGAGGAGGTACCCGCAGCATTTGAACCGCCTAAGTTTAAACTCCACCTCCCAGCAACGTTCACAGGAGAAGGGAAAGACCTCAAACCGGAAGCCTTTGAACGATGGGCAACAGAACTCTGACACTTCCTACTCTTACAAGGAAAAGATATGGAAGACCCTACAACCGGACTTATCATTGGATCATTTTGCGAAGGAAAGGTAACCGACGCATACCACCAGTGCTATAAGGATTTCAGTGGGAATGCAAGATTAAGAGGATCTACAGTTCTTGATTACCTGAAAGGACGATTCCAATCCTCTATAACCAACGACCTCCTATACAACAAATTCAACCAGCTCCAGCAAGTTAACGGAACACATGTCAAGCGAATCACCGATGTGGCTACAGACCTAATAATGTATAAGGACCGAATGGAGAGAGGAAGTATGTCCAAATACATCCTGAAGCGACGATTCTACGACACCATGCACCCTACCCTCCGGCGAGAAGTAGAACCACTCGAGGAAGACGGCGATGATATTACAGTAATAATTGCAAGAGCAGAATGAAAGGACGCCATTCTCCATGAGACCAAGGCCTACAAAACACAGACATCCTCTAGTAGGAACAGCCAGCCACGACACAAAGCCTCTAGCAACTCTGAAGACGATACCCCACGGATTTTCAAGAAGAGAACAAAGTCCTCCAAAGAATCGAGACGGCAAAAAGGAGAATGTTTTGAATGTGGAAAAACAGGACACATGGCAAAGAACTGTCCTACGAAGAAAGGAAAAGGAAAGGCAATTAAGCAAGAAGCGTCGGCCAACAATGTTGAAAGTGATAACGCCCAATCCAGTGAATATGAAGAGATCCATATCGGATATATCGATGTGGAATGCAACATTGTTCGACCTCCTACTCCATTCAAAGCACACACTGCTCAGGAAGGTACTATCCTGATCAATGGAAAAATGGCTCGAGTCCTATTCGACACTAGCGCAATCGGAACAGATATGATCAGTAATGCCTTTGTCTCTGTCCATGGACTCCCCACTCGAGACCTTAACCAACCCATACCAGTCAATATGGCAGTAAAAGGATCACGATCCACAAGCCATAAAACCTGTAGTGCGACCATTCGACTTGGTTCTGCAGTCCTACCCTCCCAGGAAATGCTGGTTGGAAATTTAGCCAAATACGATGCCCTAATAGGCATGCCATTCCTGAACCACCACAAAGCTATAATCAGGTGTGGGGAATCAACCATCGATTTCCCTGATCAGAAGGTCAGAGTCTCATGCAAGCCAATAAGCGGAGAGTACCGAGCCGCAGTCTGTGAAGCAACTACCCAAAAACTATTGGATGAATACTCTGATGTTTTCCCTGATCCAATACCCGAGGAACTACCACCTATGAGAGAGGTGAACCACCAGATCCGCCTTCGAGACCCCTCCAATCTCAAGAACCAACCCACCTACTCTATTCCTGACGCATACAAAAGCCCACTTTGCGATTGGATCAACCAACAACAAAGAAGAGGAGTCATCTACCGGGCAGAAGTCCCAGGTGCTGCTCCTATGTTTGTTCAACCCAAAGCAGATGGCAAGAGAATTCGCTCCTTGGTTGATCTCAAACTACGGAATGAAAACAAGGTTATGGACAGCTCCGCTATCCCAAACCAAACCCAGATTCTAAATGCAGTTGGACGGGCTAGATTCCCAAGTAAGATTGACCTAAGCGATGCCTACTTCCAAACAAGGTTAGAACCAGAAAGCGAACGCTACAACAGTTTCAAAACACTCTTCGGAAGTTTCATTAGCCGAGTTATGTTACAAGGTGATATGAATGCGCGCGCCACCTTTATGCGAATTATGGAAAACCTCCTAAGCGAATACCTCCACCATTTTGTTTGGGTCTACATTGATGATATTCTCATCTTCTCGAACACAGCAACAGAACAAGCCTACCATATAGGTTTGGTTTGTACCAAACTTAGGGAAGCTAAATTCTACGCTAGCAGAAACAAATCAATCCTGTTTGCAGACAAACTCGATATTCTAGGACATGTTATAGATGATGAAGGAATACATGCAGCCCCAGGAAAAATAGCCTGTTTAACGGAATGGTCGACACACCGGAATCAAAAGGAACTCATGCGATTCCTAGGACTAGTCAACTATATTGCCTAGTTCCTACCACACCATGCCACTGTGACAGCGCCGCTCACAGACCTTACCAGCAATGCAGAATTTGTCTGGACCCACACTGATGACCAAGCATTTACCAACATCAAGGAATTGATTAAAAACGCGAACGTTATTCAACCTATCGACTATAGTAAACCAGAACCGATATGGCTGATTACTGATGCATCGGATGTTGGAGTTGGAGCATGGGTTGGGCAAGGAGCCTCCCATGAAACAGCAAGACCGGCCGCGTTACACAGCAGAAAGTTTTCTAATTCACAGATGAACTATGGAACAACAGACAAGGAAGCCCTTGCTGTGATTGATGCCCTCGCCGCTTTCAACCACATCCTCATGGGCAATACCTTCACTATTATTACCGACCACCAACCCCTCACTAATCTTAAAACAGAAAGGATACATGGAAGAAGAAGAACAAGATGGATAGGCGAGATCAGCAAATACGATGCAAAAATCATCTATACCCCTGGAAGAACGAACTATTTAGCTGATGCTCTCTCCCGCCTATATGAGAATCAAGACATCGCAGACCCCCCTCTCGTTTCCGACCACACAAGACAAAGCGAGGACAGCCCTGATGACACCTCCTATGAACAAGAACCATCGATTGCTACCGCCAGCCCTGCCGCTCCCTCCAATCCTTCCTCTTACACCATGTACAGTGCTGCCGGAACAGAACGAGGAAAGGACATTGATGAAGAATGGAAAGACAATTGCACGCTCCGCAGTACACCTCCTCGCGAACTTGAGCAAAGCAGACTCCACTGGTCCCACTGTTACCACAACACATGCCCTTTTCACCAAAATCGAGATCAAGTTCGGCAACAGATACCAGCGACCGTACTATATGCCTGCTGACGATTCCAAAGACACCAGCTTCAACACCATAGAAGGAGCAGAAGAGATGATCAACAAAGATGAATCGACCCAACCTCCTCATGTCCCTAATCCTGTTCTAACACGATAGCAAGGTCTTGAAGAACTCGAACAAGCAGCAGCCTACATGGATGCAATATCCTATTTACACCCTCCACAGTCAGCCCCGCCATCCTCTCCTCCCATAATCGATTCACGACCACTATATGGTGGACCCTTACAAATATATAACAATGAAACCATTGTCTCGGTCATACCCCCTACTATTCCCGAGCATCGGCGTCAACTCTACGAAGCCTTTAAGGAAGAGGAAGCCCCTATCGAACTAACAAGAGGATCCCTAATCGAGGATGAACGAGATGTTAGATCAACCACTGAAGAATTAACCTCCTCTTTCCGAAGCCAAATGATAGCAGGATACCACCATGACCCGATTTACTTCAAAGCCATGGATAGCTCCAGGCATGGAGACCTCGCCCCTTACAACATATCTAACGGAATGGTCTTTACCAGCACCCGTTACGGTGAACATTGTCAATACATACTAAAAGGCCATATGTTCAATGGAATGACTATTAGAGAATATGTCATATCCGAGATTCACAACAAAGGACACCACAGTGCGGACCGCAACCTCCAATATGCCTCAGAATATGTTTACTGGCCTGAAATGCGAAAGGACTTCCGCGATTTTGTCAAACAATGTGAACTCTGCCAGGCAAATAAGGAGCGAACACAACTACCTGAAGGAAAAGCACAGACTCTCCAACTACCATGTGATATATTCGAATCATATGCCATCGACTTTGCAGGACCATTCAATAAATCCGCTGGATATGACACTATCTTGGTAGTTGTGGACCGATTCTCTGGATATACATGGCTCATACCAATGAAGCTTACCGATTCCTCCAAAGACACCTGGAATAACCTCCAACGATACCTGTTTACCCCCATGGGTACCCCTTATCTATTGTCAGTAATGCAGATCCCCGCTTTACCGCCAGATTATGGAAGCAAACCTTAACCTTCCTCGGAATAAACCACATTATGGCTGCCCCTTTGGCACCATGAGACTAATGGCCAGGCAGAAGGGAAAATCCACGAAGTTAAGACCGGAATTAGGAACATGATCAATGAACGACAAACCAACTGGGAACCAGCCCTTGTTGAGCTCGCTGCATATATCAATGCCGGATTTTCAGATACCTGGGGAATGTCACCATACAAGATAGTCTTTGGCCATCAATACCCCCTCCTACCTACAACACTATTTAAGAACTCCTCAGTCCCGGCCTCTGACGACCATCTAAACCGCCACCAAGCAATTCGGAACGATGCTTTCCAAGCTGTTAAGGCTGCCCGATTCCAAAGCACCACTACTGCCCAGAAACGACGACGCAAACATATCCCCATCTCACCAGGAGACATGCTCATGGTACACGGTAACATGTTCATTACCAATGTTGGACGCAGCAAGAAACTGCAACCCCGATGGCGTGGACCCTTCAAAGTCATATCCTTTGACGAGCATACAGAGAACTACACTGTCCAGATAGATGGACGCATGTACCGCCGCAATACTGCAGTCTTTCACGCCTCTGCTGTCAAACGGTTCCACCCAAATGACGACTCCAAGTTCCCTGGAAGAGCCCACTGTCGACCCGCACCTATCATCATTGAAAAGAAAGATGAATGGGAAGTTGAAGAAATCCGAGACCACCGCCTTTGGCATGGAAATGACCAGTTCCTAGTCAAGTGGAAAGGATATCCGACGAGCGAAAACAGTTGGGAACCACTAGAGGGACCAGAGCACGCTATGGATATGGTGAACGAATGGTGGAAAGACAACATGCCAAATGAATCCCTCCCCCCAACAATCAATTATATCACCTTGTGCTGGACACCTACAATGCCAGAAACTGAGCAATGGCACGCAGAACTCGAAGCTAGAGATGGATTTTGGGCACCACACTTTGAGTCGGAGTTTGAAAGCAGCGATGAGGAGAATCAAGCTATGGAGCAGGCTCTCGACAACTTTATCTAGTCACCAATCACCATCCGAATACCATAACGATGTCAAACTATGTGGAACTCAATATGAGGCTGCGACAACAGATTGTTGGACTGTTGTTAAACCGCGATGCTATCCAACTTGAAGACTATTTCGAAATCCTCTGGATTGACTACTGTCCTGATTGCGATCACGCTTGGGTTGATGTACAGCGCGAATCTGGTATTCGTGACTACTGTGATTTAGATTTCTTCGAGTCTAAGTATTTCCTTAGAGTTTCCTCTTGTCCCTAGTGTGACACTTACGATGAAGAGTTTTTAGCGGAAACTGAAGCCATGAGTTTCTCAGAATCCGCTTTTGATGATTATTAGGTTTTTGTTTGTTTAAACAGTTGTTTTGTTTTGTGGAATGTAACCGGTACGGGTACTCGGTTATTGGTTTTGTTTTATGTTTTGTTTTTAAGTATCGCTTTGATACTTGGTTTGTTTTAAGTATCGCTTTGATACTTGGTTTTGTTTTATGTTTTGTTTTAAGTATCGCTTTGATACTTGGTTTGTTTTAAGTATTGCTTTGATACTTCGTTTGTTTTAAGTATCGCTTTGATACTTGGTTTTGTTTTATGTTTTGTTTTAAGTATCGCTTTGATACTTAAGAAGTTTTACCAAAGTGTATCGCTTGATACCTTTGATTAGTTTCGTTCATGCTAGACATGAACAGATTTGTGTATTTAAAGACCGCCTGTTTCTACGAGAGAAATGGCAGACTTCGACAGACAGTATTTCAATATACTTGGTTGAACGGTTACTTCTTTGTTCCCCAGTACACCCTCGAAGCCTGCTTTAGTTCTCAGCTCTCGCCTCCTCTCTGGAAGAGCAGGGTACCTGCCAACTATCGTATCTATTACCGATAACGTGATTAGCACCTTGCGAACACGTTACACACCCCATGGCTACAACGTGTTTCAAAACCCAGTTGCAACACTCCATGAAGTCCGTTGGCTTCTTTGGTTGTGTCTTTTGGAGTTCTAGACTCTTCTGGTGGATGTAAATGTATTGGTCTCTAATAGAGATCCTTTACCATTTAATACCATCTCTTTGTGCGAAATCGTCCTGTTACCTACAGCCCATGCCAAAGGTGTCATGTCTTTGAAGCCAAGTAACTCTCTGAGTAGTTGACGGAATTACTCTATTCCACTTCCCAGACCTAGCCGAAGGTTCCCTCTCATAAATCCTGCGAACAAGACCCGGTCGGACAGACGGCGATGACGTATATGCTGTTATATTAACACCTTCAATTCTGTGGTAATATAGTCACAGGACGCAACCGAGATTAATATATATCATGATGCGCGGGCCCCATAAGGGAGCTGGAGGCGGGTGTTGGAGACCAGAGATTCCGATTCCGAGTGGGGTTACCCTATCTAGGGTGGTTCCTAGGTATCGGGTTCTGGTATTCCTAACAGTTTCTACGATAGAAAAGGCAGACTTCGACAGACAGTATTTCAATATACTTGGTTGAACGGTTACCTCTTTGTTCCTTAGTATACTTTTGAAATCTCCCTTAGTTCTCAGCTCTCACCTCCTCTCTAGTAGAGCAAACCACCTGCCAACTATCTTACCTCATAATTGATAACATAATTAGCACCTTGCGATCCCGTTACATTTTTTTAACTTTAGGAAGTGGTTAAAAACTTGTCCCCTGATTTAGGCCTAATCAACCTATTGACATTCATCTCAGAACGCTAGTGGAGAGAAGTGGCAGAATCATGGTAAATTTGGCTTCGTCTCAAAACCAACATAGAGTTATTGACAACCTGGGGTAGGAAGCAGATCCTATGACAAGACCTTACAAGAAAGAAACAACTCCAACGCTCTGCTAAAGAGCTGGGACAACCCGCAAATATAGAAGCCCTTCGACCTCTAGGAGAATTCCCACCAACGCCAGCTAAGAAACCCACATTTGATCCTCCAAACAATCCAGAAATCAGTAGCGAATCAGATATGGCTAGCACAAGAGGAGGGCCTTTGGGAAAGTCTCAGACACGGTCTGAAGAAGAGGAGGAACTCAAAGCAGCCGAATCCTTTAAGTGTAAGGTCCACCTCCCAGTGAAATTCACAGGAAAAGGAAAAGACCTCAAGCCTAAACCCTTTGACCGATGGGTAACTGAACTTATATACTATCTTCTCTCACAAAGGGTAGATGTGGAAAACCCTATATCTGGACTATACATTGGATCAATCTGCAAAGGAAAGGCAACCAATGCATACCACCAATACTATAAAAAATATGGTGGAAATGTATGATTGAGAGGATCTACTGTACTTGACTACCTAAAACATCAATTCCTATCCTCTATCACAAATGACCTCCTATACAACAGATTCAACCAGCTTCATCAAGTCAATGGAGTATATGTCAAAGAATCACAGACATAGCTACAGATCTCCTGATGTATAAGGACTGAATGAAAAAAGGAAAAATCTCCAATTATATCCTTAAGCGGCAATTCTATGACACCATGCACCCTACCCTCTGGTGAGAGGTAGAGCCACTCAAGGAAGATGACGATGATATGTCAGTATTAATCGCAAGGGCAGAGCGGAAGAACGCCATCCTCCATGAAACCAAGGCATACAAGATACAGGCATCCTCTAGCAGTAATAGGCAACTATGGCCCAAGCCCTCCAATACCTCAGAAGAAGACACTCCATGGGTTTTTAAAAAAAACCAAAATCCACCAAAGAATCAAGATAACTAAAGGGATAATGCTTTGAATGTGGAAAAACCAAACATATAACAAAAAACTGTCCTACGAAAAACGGAGTAGAAGCACCAGGTGCCACAACTATATTTGTCCAGCTCAAAGCAGATAGCAAAAGAATTCACCCTCTGGTTTACCTGAAATTAAAGAATGAAAATACGGTTATGGACAGTTCTGCTATCTTAAACCATCCCCAGATCCTGAATCCAGTAGGACGGGCAAGATTCTGAAGCAAGATTGACCTAAACGATGCTTATTTCCAGACAAGATTAGATCTAGAAAGTAAACACTATAACAGTTTCAAAATACCTTTCGGAACTTTCATTAGCCCAGTCATACTACAAGGAGACATGAATGTTCCCACCACTTTCATGCATATTATGGAAAACCTACTAAGTGAATACCTCTACCTTTTCATTTGAGTTTATATTAATGATATTTTTATCTTCTCAAACTCTGAGGAAGAACATGCATACCATATAGGTTTGGTGTATACCAAACTAAGGGAAGCTAAATTCTACACCAGCCAAAACAAATCAACTCTGTTTGCTGACAGGCTTGACATTCTGGGACATGTAATAAACGACGAAAGAATACATACAGCCTCTGGAAAGATTACTTGTTTAACAGAATAGACAACCTCTGAAATCAAAAGGAACTAATGCGGTTCCTAGGACTTGTTAATTACATCTCCCAGTTTCTACCACATCATGCCACAGTAATTGCACTCCTCACAGTCCTTACCAGCAATGCAGAATACATTTGGATCCATATCCATAATCAAGCCTTTACCAACATCAAGGACTTAATCAAGAACGCCAATGTTATATGACCTATCAATTGTAATAAACCAGAACCAATCTAGCTGATTACTAATGCATCAGATGTTGGGGTGGGAGCATGGGTTGGTTAAGGACCATCATATGAAATGGCAAGACCAGCAGCATTACATAGCAGGAAGTTCACTAATTCACAAATAAACTATAGAACAACAGACAAGGAAGCGCTTTCAGTGATCGATGCTCTTACCACTTTCAGCCACATCTTAATGGGCAACATTTTCACCATTGTTACTGACCACCAACTCCTCACTAATCTGAAAACCGATAAGATTCCAGCCAGAGAAGAACACGATAGATCGGAAAAATCAGCAAATATTATGTAAAAATCATCTACACCCCTGGAAGAACCAACTATTTAGCTGATACACTGTCCTCCATTTATGAGAACCACACGCTCCTGGACTCTCCTCTTATTTATGACCATACAAGACAAAGCAAAGATAGTCCTAATGATACCTCCTATGAACAAGAACCAACATTAGCTACTACCAGTACAGCCCCTCCCTCCATTCCTTTCTCTTGGACCATGTGCAGGGCAGCTGGAACAAAGTACGGAAAAGAAATCATTGATAAATGAAAAGATGATTGCACCCTCCGCAGTATACCTCCTCATGAGCTTGAACAAAGCAGACTCTACTGGTCCCACTGTTACCTTGATATCTGCCCCTTTCACCAGACTAAAATTAAATTCAGCAACAAATACCAGCGACTGTACTATACCTCTGCTAAAGATTCCAAAAGTACTAGCTTCGACACTGCAGAAGAAGAACAATAACAAATAATAGACAACATTAATGATAGATCAATCTAACTCCTTCTTAACCTTAATCCTACTGCAAGACGATACCAAGGTCTTGAACAACTCAAAGAAGCAGCATCCTACTTGGATATAACATTCTACCTGCAGTCAGCACCTCTATCCTCACCTTATATAATAGATTCACAACCACTATTTGGTAGACCCTTGCGAGTATAAAATAATGAAACTATCATCTCTGTCATGCCACTTGCGATTCCTGAACATCACCAACAGCTCTACGAAATCTTTGAAGAAGAGGAAGACCCTATCGAACTGACAAGAGGATCCTTCAATGAGGATAAATGAGATGTTAGATCAACTATAGAGGAATTGACCTCCTCTTTCCGAAGCCTGATAATAGCAGGATACCACTATGACCTAATCTATTTCAAAGCTATGAACAGCTCAAGACATGGAGATCTCGCACCCTACAACATATCCAATGGAATGGTCTATACCAGCACTCGCTATGGTGAACATTGTTTATACATCTCAAAGGGAAACCTTTTTTCATGGAATGACTATTAGGGAATATGTCATTACTGAAATGCACACCAAATAATACCATAGTGCCGATCACAACCTCTAATATGCCTCAGAATATGTTTACTGGCCCAAAATGCAAAAGGAATTTCACAATTTCATCAAATAATGTGAACTCTGGCAGGCAAATAAGAAACAAACACAACTGCCTAAAGGGAAAGTCCGGACACTACAATTACCTTGTGAGATATTCGAATTCTTTACTATCGACTTCGCAGGACCATTCAACAAGTCCGCTGGTTATGATACTAGCTTAGTAGCTGTTGATCAATTTTCGAGATACACATGGCTTATACTAATGAAAGTCACTGACTTCTCTAAGAATACCTGGAATAATCTCCAATAATACCTATTACCCCCCATGGCTATCCATTGTCTATTGTCAGTGATGCTGATCCCCATTTCATAGTCTGATTTTGGAAATAAACCTTGACTTCCCTAGGAATCAACCACATTATGGCTGCTCCTGGATATCACAAGACTATGGCCAAGCAGAACGAAAGATTTGTAAAGTCAAGACCAGAATTCGGAACATGATCAATAAAAGACAGACTAACTGGGAATGCCTCCTCACTGAGCTCGCCGCATATATCAATGCCAGATATTCAAGCACTCTAGGCTTGTCACCATATAAGGTGATATTCGGCTGCCAATACTCTCTCCTGTCTATAACCCTATTCAAGAACTCCTTTATTCCTACCTCTGATGACCACTTAAACTGCCATCAAGCTATCCGGAATAATGCTTTCCAAGCTGTTAAAGCTGCATGATTCCGAAGTACCACTACTGCTGAGAAGTGACGACGCAAACATATACCTATTCCACCTGGCAACATGATTATGGTCTATAAAAACATTTTTGTTACCAATATTGGATGCAGCAAGAAGCTACAACCATGATGGTGAGGACCTTAAAAGGTCTTATCCTTTAATGAGCATACAGAAAATTACATTGTCCAGATAGACAGACACATGTACCACTACAATATGGCTATCTTCCAAGCATCTGCTGTCAAACACTTCCACTCTAATAATGACTCTAAGCTCTCTAGAAGAACCCATTCTCAACCTGCATCTATCATTATCGATAAGAAGAATGAATCGAAGGTTGAAGAAATATGAAACCAATACCTTTAGAAAAGAAATAATCAGTTCCTGATCAAATTAAAAGGTTACCCAACCAGCGAAAACAGCTGGGAACAGCTAGAAGGGCTGGAGCATTTTATAGACATGGTAAACAAGTAGTGGGAAGACAATATGCCAAATAATTCTCTACCACCCACGATTAATTACATCACGATATGCTGGATAGCAACTATGCTGGAAACTGAATGATGGCAAGTTGACCTAGAAGCCTGGAATGGACTTTGAACACCATACCTTGAGTCAGAATTTGAAAGCAGTGATGAGGAAAACCGGATTATGGAACAAGTCCTCAACAACCTTACCTAGTCACTATTCACTATCTGAATACCATAACAATGTCAAACTATGTGGAACTCAATATGAGACTACGACAACAGCTTATTGGATTGTTATTAAACCGCAATGTTATCCAACCTGAGGACTACTTCACTATCCTCTGGGTAGACTACTGCCCTGATTGCAATACCGCCTGGATGGACGTACAGCATGAATCTGGTATTCGTAATTACTGTGATCTGCATTTCTTTGAGTCTCATTGTTTCCTTAGGATTTCTTCTTGCCCCTGGTATGACACTTATAATGAGAAACTTATAGCAGAAACTAAACCCTTTAGTTTCTCAGACTCTGCCTTTGATGATTATTAGGTTCTGTTTAAACAGTTGTTTTATTTTGGGGAATGTAACCGGTACCGGTACTCAGTTATTAGTTTTGTTTAATGTTTTGTTTTAAGTATCACTTTGATACTTTATTTGTTTTAAGTATCATTTGATACTTAGTTTTATTTTATATTTTATTTCAAGTATCGCTTTGATACTTGGTTTGTTTTAAGTATCATTTGATACTTAGTTTTGTTTTATGTTTTGTTTTAAGTATTGTTTTGATACTTGATTTGTTTTACTGAAATGTATCGCTTGATACCTTTGATTAGTTTTATTGATGCTATACATGAACAGATTTGTGTATTTAAAGACCTCCTGTTTTCACAATGGAAAAGGCAGACTTCGACAGACAGTATTTCAATATACTTAGTTGAACAGTTACCTCTTTGTTCCTCAGTACATCTTCGAAATTACCTTTAGTTCTCAGCTCTTGCCTCCTCTCTGCTAGAGCAGGCCACCTGCCAACTATCGTACCTCATAATCTATAATGTAATTAACACCTTGCAAACACATTACAACAAATCATTCTACTTTTGTGGCAGATACCCTTCTAGCAAAAAGTATTAGTCTTCATCTTAGTGGAAAACAAAGTAAATTATACCAAGGAGTCAATCCTTTTACTTTAGAGCCTCAGGATATGGTAGATCAGAATGGAATTCCAAAGGGATTAAAGAAAGTATTAGAGGCATGGCCTTTGGTATAGAGGTTTGCTTCTTCAGTACTTAAAGCTTGGAACAACTAAGTAACTAAAGAGCTGCTTGCAATGAGGGAATTGCTGCGCAAGGACAATAATTGCAGCTCAAGAGGACTTCGCAATTACAAATCCAGACTAGAGGAAGAGGTCACATTAAGGGCCTGATCATCTAGTATTATTTTATCCCAAGTTTCATTGTGAAATCAACTTTACCAAATATATGTGGAAGGCAAAAATGCACTATACACATAATCACTGCTGATATAGCATTAAAGCATTGTGTACACTCATCCCAAAAGCCTTAAAGTCTGTCACAGAACAACAGATTTGGAAATACACAAATAAGCCTAAGCAGATTATCAATGCCTATTACAATGGAATTGAATATAGCTCCAAGAACTTTATAGCTACAATAAGGTATAAATACCAGAATCATAGGAGTGTTAGTGATACAGATCAATATAATTAACTAGTTATTTCATATCTTTATATCTGTCTTATACATTTATTATCTCATAGTATATCATGATATTTGAATTTATCTAATATGTATATTATCATTTTAATTTATATAATAGATATCTTATTATTCTATAATATTATAATGCAATATAATACTTATTATTCAAGGTTTTCATCATATTATATTATGTATTATACATGCATAGCATTTTCATTCATTAAACTCTGTTTTCTGCTCTAAATCAAAAGACCTGATTACTTGTTTTATGACTGGTAGGGTTAAGTCTTGGCATTTAGAGCTACTCAGCCACGTAAAATTTTGCTTTCAGCCTGGTTCCAGTTTTGATCCGCACGAACCATACTTCTCTCAACTCTGTGACCTGCCCCTGAAAACCCCGACACTGAACCCGTGTTTTGTGCTACTGTTACTCTGTTCCCTGTTACCTATACTCATTCTCACTTATATCTTTCATCCCCCTTATCACCTCCTCTGTGTGGTGTGCCTTGGTCTACCCGAGCCTCTGTCCTGCCCGTTACAGCTATAGTGCATAGAGTGTCGAATACTAGGCTAATTCCCCCAATAAAGTTGTTTACCTATTATCATACCACACTAACACAACCCGGACTGCCAGTCCTAGGTGACTGCCTTCTTTTCTAGGCTGTGGCACCGCTAAGAGCTTTGTATTGACAGTGTAGTGTTTGGGCTGCAGAGGTTTGTATGGGAGGGTATCATACGCACAGGTAACTCCACAATTGCCGACCTGGCTTCAACAATGGAGTACGGTGACGAGTGAGACCTCATGACAAAAAGCAACTATGAGAACCTACAATTATCTAAAGCCAACACCTTAGTACAACGCAATCCAATCCCGATCCCCCCACAATGACCGCAGGTAGGAGAAACTAAATCGCAAATCGCGGCCACTTCCTAACAGTATGCGAATCCTACTCTCTCCTCTCCCAGTAAATTTTGCAGTCATTGTCACGACCATTTCATATAGCACTAAGCGAAAAGGAAAGAAAATACCATACCAAGGCAATCCAAATCTCATGCCCAGTAGCTTACAATTTATTAACCATATAATATTATGAGGAAAAGGCACCGGCACAATTATATCAAACTCGATTTCCAGAGGCACATGATGGCAGAAATCTTACCATGTGTCAACGCCAGACTCAACCAGAAAACGACGACTCAAATACACGACCAATATAATACCAAAATGGTTATTGTGATATGGTATGATACGATAATGCTATCCCATCCCGACCACCACTACAGTGCTGTACGACTGCCACAACTACCACGCCCAATATACCCCCCTTCCAAATCCACAAGACAGGCCGAGAAAGAAAAGTATTAAGAAATAAACCAGCGCCCACCGCAAATAAATGCACGAGAAGGTGAAAGATGAAAGATAACAGATAAGGGGGGGAAATATACATATGTAGAACGGAGAACGATGGGAGAAGTAGGGGAATAGCAACCGATCGATCGCCTACTAGCACAGCAGAGCAAAGCAAGAAAAGGCGTAAAAATAAAACAAAAAATATGATAGAACGGCAAACCAAGACTCCACATCCGCTTCTAAAACATTGGTCTAATAAACGTGCCACCACTTCCCCCACTTCCGCCGCCTCCACCCGTGTCGGCACCTCCGTTTGCGTTCATGGACCTAGACCCATTATTAACGCCACCACCTCTAGCACTTCGAGAGCCGCCGCCGCGCCCCCCCCGGGGGCCAGCTTGTGTCGCACCGCCGCCACCACCGCTGAAACTCTTCCTTCCATTGGAATACCTCTTCGAGCCGCGGGATCCGCCTCGTCCGCCTTTCCGAACACGTGTGGTGGACGAGTAGGTCGACTTGCTGACTACCTGTATGTTTCCGACTATGTTTAGTTAGCTTCTGTATTCCCCAAGATTTACCAATGTGTTAGGTAGACTGATACCTTGCGCCATCAGACTCATTTGCAGGTCGGACATTCCCGGAGGTCTAAAGCTCGCGGTGTTTGCCGAGCTCTCTCCTGCTCCTCGGCTCGTCTGGGGGAAGTATGATGAGGCTTCAGCCGTGCCTTCGCCGTAATCTTCACTGTTGTCCCCGTAGTCGTCCTCATCGGAACAGGTTTCCTCATCGTCGTTCGGTACGACTTGGGTGAGATCAGCGTCTTGAAGATTTTCGCGTTTCTCTTCTGCGTACCTCCTCGAGAGCTGGAGAAAATCGGCTCCAAAAAGCTTCATCCCCTCTGGAGGGAAGGTGACAGCGGCCTCAAGAGACTTGCGATCTAGATATTGTCCAGATTAGAAACGGGAAATATGACAATCGGACAAATAAACATACCTATCGGAAGCTTTATCCCAATGGTCCTCATCTGCCTATCCTCCAGCACAGATCCAACACGCTCCCAACCCTGACGTCGCATGATCTTTGCTCGCAATCTCTTGGCATCCTCCATGAATCTATTAAGGACATCCTTCTCATATTCTGACAATCTGGCAAGTTCAGGATCCTCTCTGATTGGCCTACCGACCCTATTGGATCCTCTCACAGTAGCGCCAGACCTACAACTATCCCTCACTGGCATAAACCCAAAGTCGTCCGGTATGTCAGGCGGAGGACAATATTCGTCATCCTCATCGTCACCAACAAAACCATCATTTTCATACCCATTTATGAAATGCCGACTATGCGAATCGGCCTCCCGTTGCCCCCTCGTTCGGGGGGGAGCTCGTCCAGCGTTCCGCGGCGGTGACGGAACATTGGTAGACTGCATTTGTAATTCGGAGACTGATCCTGTTATAATTGTCGAAGAGTAAGAGGCAGTTTTCTGATTTTTGGTAGATTTGGACGAGTCCTTTGGGAAGCACATGCTCACGACCCTCCGGCCCTCTAAGATCGGCTGGGCCCGACGACCATCAAGCTGCGAAAAACAGACGTTAGTCTTACAAACTTACCATTAGACCCAACCCGAACTTACCTTGACATGGCTAACATAGAATCCGGCACCATTCTTGACATGTTGTTCAATTATTGCGCCCTCGCTAGCCAAATGATGAAATAACCTCTCACAATCACTCCTCACCCAACTCTTCCCAAACCCATACCCTTGCATCCTCCCGCTTCCCGCATCCTTGTGCGCCTTATTGGCACTACCTCTGAATGCGTCCATGCAGAATAGCATAGTTTTTTCGCTTGTCTGACTAACGATCTCCAAAGCAGCCCTCGCGTAATCGCTGACGTCCTGGGTCTCGTACTCTATCCCAGACGCACAGTTATCACAACCGCCACGGCACTCCTGCTCAGGGAACCTTTCACCAAAGTAACGTAGGACTTGTACCCGTCTACACTCTGCCTTGTTTTCACAGTATTGCACCACCATCTGCAACATTTCCATCTGCCTACGTTTCTGGTCATGACTCCCTTCTCCATCCTTGATCATTCGGTACAAGGTTGAGGTATCCGGATAGGCGTAGAACAAGAAGCACCCGCTAGGCAAACCATCTCTCCCAGCACGACCGGTTTCTTGATAATAGCCCTCCAAACTCTTGGGAATCGTGTGATGAATGACGAATCTCACATCCGGCTTGTCAATTCCCATTCCGAATGCAATCGTAGCAACGATGACATTGAACCTCCTCGCCTGCCACTCCTTCTGCAATCGGATCTTCTCATCCGCCTGGAGTTTCGCGTGAAAGTGTTGAGCCCGTATACCACGCGTTCTCAGTTTCTCGGCGGTTTGTTCGCAGTTTTGGCGCGAAAGGCAGTAAATAATTCCAGTTTTATTGAGATACTCGGGTCGTCGGCAAATTTCGACTATGTCATCCAGAACATTCTTCGTCTTGGGCGAAACTTGGTAGTTCAGGTTCGGTCGATTGAAACTCTGTGTAAAAGTCTTCGCTCGTGGCATATCCAGATTCAATTGAACATCCATTCGTACTTTTTCAGTAGCCGTTGCAGTCAAGGCGATCCAAGGAACACCAGGATACTTCGACTTCAAGTTACCCAAGGTCTTGTAATCAGGCCTGAAGTCATGTCCCCATTGGGAAACACAATGAGCTTCATCAACCACAATTCTGGCCAATTTTCCCCTTCTATGTAAGCTAAGAAGTGTATTGACCATTTTGTCGCTCTTGGCAATCATTTCCGGAGTTATATAGAGCAACTGGACCATCTCTTCAACATCCTCATGATACAAGGAGTCATAGAGTAGCCGGCGTTGGTCTTCGTTAATTTCCCCATTGATGAAGAAAGCCATAATATTCAACTTTTGAAGATGGTCAACTTGATCCTGCATTAGCGATAGCAGTGGAGAAACCACGATAGTAACACCGTGCGTCTTTCCAGATCTTATGATTGCCGGAAGTTGATAGATGAGCGACTTTCCTCCCCCAGTTGGCATAAGTACAAAGACATCATCGCCAGCCAATGTTGCATTGATAGCTTCGAGTTGGTTGTTCCGGAACCCCTTAAGATTAAAACGCCTTCTTAGAGCATCGGCAACATCACGAGACCATTTATGCCTCATCGCTGGATCGCTCATATCTACGGTCAAAGACCTCTGAACATGCATTCTAGCGCCTGCCTGTAATTGAGCTACCTGGGTATGCTTCATCTGGTGCGGCTTCCCCAGAACCTGATTTATGTTCTTCATAGGTGGTGAGTTAGCAGCTGTGCTGGTCAATGGCTGCCTAAGCTTGGGTCCTCGAACGGCAGCGACCTCGGGCTCATCATCACTTATCATGATACCGAAATCGGCCGCATCTATATCGCTACCATAATCCTCATCACTCTGTACCGCCGGCGCCGGAACTTCACCATATTCTTCTTCCCAGTCTTCTGGAGGCTCCATCGGTGGAGGCGATTCTGGAGGCCTTATAGAGGGCATATTGTGAGGCCTAGCTTGCGGTGGTGGGGGAGATATCTTCATAGCAAATCGATCATCGGAGCCTTGGCCCTTCTCTGGTCGATGGGTTCGTGCACGCCAGTTCTCCATTTTTGATACATCCCGAAGTTGGTCATGCGATTTCTGCCTTCGGGATGGACTTCCAGGAACAAATTGAGTCTGCTGGACGATTTGGGTCCCGCCGATGCATCCCCCTCCAGGATCACCATCTTCCAGTTGAGCCTTCCGTCCTCTCTTTCGGGTTGGTGTTTCAGGTACAAGTGTGGCCCCAGCATGAGTGGTCCGCTTCCTAGATGGGGAAGGCGATTCGTATGAATAATCCCGAACAAATGCACTCTCATACATTTCTATATCACTGGCCTCCAATTCCTTGATTCGGGCCTCGTACAGCGCAATCTTTTCCCGTACAGCAGAGTTCTGCTGTATAAGATCTTGCGGAGGAGTCACACCCTGATTAAAAAATTCGACCATCCGGTTTGCATTATCGAACCCTTGAGCTTTGAGAGATTCCAACATGTTCTTTAACCGGGTTAGATTGAACCCCTCAAAGTTGTCCCCATCGGTACTTTTCTTCGTCTTTTTCGTTTTTCCAGAACGGGGAGTTGGTGGTATTGGAGATTTAGGTCGCTTGCTCTTCTTAAGAGGACTAGGTGGCCTTAGTCTTGTAGGAGAATCTATCTGTAAAGGAGACGGTTGCTTAATAGCGTTCCGTCGTCGGGGAGATCTCCTTGGTTCCTGGTTATTGGAGACAATATCTGACCCCTTATAGTTAAAACTTGAGTCCATTTGATCCACAACTTCGCCAAAGTCTACACCGCCCAATCCATAATCATCCTCCTCCTCCAGCTCGTCCTCTTCCCCTTGGGGACCAAATTCCTGAGGATCCACCAAGCCTGTTGCACTGTCATCACCAACTCCAATAATCCCAGGCTCCGGCCCACGTTCATCACTGTCATCTTCACCATCTGAGTCTGGAACAACCCGTCGCCTACCTCGACGACCCCCAGCAGCAGGCACTGCCTCACGCTTTCTAGTGATTCTCACGGTCCTCTTCTTGCTGTGTGTGATCACTTCCTCCTCCTCCCGCTCCTCTGTGACCTCAAGCTGTGCGGACGCAGAGCTACTTGGCGTCGTGAGATGAGTTGCAGGCCTGGATACGACGGCTTTTTCTGAGAACTTGAGGGCAGGCCTCGGGGGAGATCGTTGGCGGGGTATAGGAGAGCTTCGATTGTTAAGATCCGGACATGGTGACTCCCGTAATTGGGGTCGAGCAGGTGAGTAAGGAGGCGGGGGCTCATCGTCAAAAATTGGGTGGGGTACTGGCGAATGGTGCCCTCTACTCGGGTAGCCCTCCGGAACCTCAATTCTGTCCCTAGATGATTGCACGCTACCAGCCCGGACACTATTCTCTCGGCTAACCTTGGGCACCTTTGCAATGATAGGAGCAGGTAGCATGTCCCCAGATGACACAATATACCTCTGAAACTCCTCATCGTTCCCCTTTTGCCGGCGCGTTTGAGCTACCTCATTCGCCCTCAGCGACTCCTCGTGAACCAACCACTCAGCTTCATTCCCGGGCGAGCCGTAGTCTTCCTCTGGAATGTCTTCTTCCATAGGCCGGGGCGTAAGTCTCTTTAGTCTGGCGGCAGTCGATCCCGAGCGAGCAGAGGAATCTCGAGTATCAAGTGGGGACTCGTGCCTGGTTTTCCCTGAGCTTCCCGAGCCTCGCGGAGGTTCAGATGTGGTGATTCGAGGAAGTGGGGCATCTTCATCACCTTCGGCAGTCAAATCGATAGTATCCACATCCAGCAATATGGGCTCCGCACGAGAAGAAGTTACTGGAGCTCTCTTCTGAGCAGTTAACGCAGGAGTGGTGGTATCTAGAATGAGAACATCAGGATTAGCAAACGACCAAGGTGATTGCCCTGGTACTGGGAATTTAGCACTTTTTGTTGGCGCAGGGGTGGGATACGCATTGTTTGCTTCATCCCCAGGTTTCCTCCCAAGTCTTAGTGCTGATGTCGTTGCATCCAAAGATGGGGGCACCATCGATTCCTGACCATATGGCGTAGCTCTCCGAACCTTCGATCGGCTCGTAAGTTTGTTCCTTCGAGTAGTAACGGAAGGTTCGAGCGGTATGAACGGCATCCCCTCACCCCCAGCCCCCCGAGGATTCTCCCGGCGGACAGACAATGGCAAAGGCGGAGGGGGTAAGCTACATTCACGGACAAGTGTAGGAGGTATCGCGGAAAAAGCTGGAGTAGATGTTGCAGCGGGTGTTGGGGGGAGAGCTACAGGAGGCAAGAGAGCATTGCCGCCGTTTGCACGAGGTGGTGGTACTTGTGGGCTTTCTCGTCGAAACCAAGTGAGATGCAGCCCGAGATTATTTTTCGTGGTCATAGAGGAGGAAGGACGTATGACTGTCGAAGCATCACTATATCCCAGCCAAGAACCAGGGACGAGGCGATGGTGGCTAGCGAAAGGAGAAGATGCGATTGTCACTTGTGGCACAAGTACGGTACTCGAGTTGGGGTGAGTATGTGTGTGGTGGGGGAGGACGCGCCTATGATTAAAGCGATTATTGATGATTAACTTGTGGGACGTGTCGCGTCGTCAATCCCCGAAAACCATTGGCCGCTTCTACGAGTAGTCACGTAGGAACAGTTTTTCCGCTTCCTTCAAACGCCACATCTTGGCAAAAAACCGGTGATAAAGGGCACCAAGTTAACCTTCCAAGGCAATTGTGGCACAAAGCGGCCCAGTTAATCTTCGCTTCCACCAGATCGGGTTCTCGGAACCCAGCGTGGTGAGGATCTCATCTTGGTAATACGTAAATTTAAGCAGCACCTTGGTTTACACCTCAGCAATGTGGGGGGACCTTCCTTAGGGTCGACCAAGGGTCTACGAGTATCGAATCTCTCGCGCACCAATACCGGTACAGGTACGCCGCCACGGTACTCAACCTCCACCTCTAAAACATAGAATAACGATACTGGTAATATCATACAAGGGTCAGGCATAAAAAAGTGGATTTTGGGGTACAGTGCAACCAAGATGCCCTCTTACAAAAACTCTGTTGCACTGGTGAAGTACCTCTTAAACCACCACTTTTACCATAGAGTCACCAACTATCAAAGATCAAGTATTTTCTGCAATCACATATAGAAATAAGATAGACTATGGCATAACAGATAAGGGCAATCCCACCTCTACTACAAAGAGATATTGATTCTTTTGACAAAAGGCTAGGTTTTAATAGTCAACCAGATAAAGACATTATTAAAGAGGATACCAGTCTAGAGGTTCCAGCACCATGCTTAACGAGCACTAGTATGTGTCTGATTTGATGATAAATGTGCTATTGGAGAGGTAATCTACCCACGAAAGTTTTCCATTATCAATTACATAGTATCAGAAGAAATATAGATTCACTGAATGTCTCCTCAAGTGTACTGCTGACTGTACAATGCTGTACCAATCCATCTGAGACATTACTTATGCGCCGTACCACTTTTTTATGCCTGACCCTTGTACTGTACCGGGCATCTACCTCTATCACCGAGAAATGTTGGCGCTCCACCGCCCATTCTAATCTCACCCCATGAGTCAGAAACCTATGAGTCTGCCTAGTTCAAACCAATCGTAATCTAATCGGTTTGTTACACGAACACTGGTGATTTGTGAACTCGTAAATGGGACATAAATCCGGGGCGGGACATCCTCACTGCGAGTTCTCATACGTTCGGTCCAATACGCTTAAATCACATGGTGTCACTCGAAGTAAAGTTTGTCAACATCGGATTCTTATGATATCATACCTTATCTGATCTAAGACCCCTTGTCCGCCGCACCCGCGCCAAAACGTGTCAACCCGCACAAATAAGCCAAAACACCAAACAACGCCTCAGTCCTATCCGTCTCCCCCACCAATCAACCCTCTACGCTAGATGTTGCAATGGCCTCCAAGCTCCCTCAAACCCCCCTAGCGGATATACCCGTTCTCCGCCGCTACGCCCTGCTTTCGCATACCGAGACCTACAATCGGACCTCAAATCTCCCCTCACAAACCCAAGAATCACGTCTCTCGCAACAGACTGAGTATGAAGCTTCGCTTGTGCAAGCTACTACGGAGCTACGCAGGCGGTTGATGGATGAAGAAATGGCGCTTTCGGAGGTTTGCGTTATGATTTCTTTTTTCTACTGAATATGAGAAGGGTGGTGACTTATAAAGGGATGGGGTTTAGTTGAGTTCACAAATCACAATACCAGACGATATAGCGTCTCGAGAATCACCACATAGGAAGCTGCGTAGACTGAAAGCGGAGAAAGGAGCGTACGATGTGGCATTTCAGACGATAGATTACTTACCCGGTCGGGACTCGCCCTTGAATCTTTTACTTGCGTATAGAAACGTTGGTCGGGTGATTGAGCAGACGAAGGTTGCTATCCCGATTGTCAATGAGCGACTGAGGTCGGTTCAGGCACAAATTAAAGCTGAGGAGGGGAACCTAGAGGAGCAGAATAGGCTCACCGAAGCGCTGAGGAAAAGGATTGGGGAGCTGGAAGAGGAGGAGCAAAGGGTTGATGTTGGAGTTGTGCATGATGACGCCATTAAGGCCATGAATAAGAAGCGGAAGGAGTTATTGAAGAGGACGTCGAAGCTGTTGAGAGAGTTACTGGCGTTCTTGAAAGATGGGGGACTGGCGAGAATGCTGGCGGCCGAGGATATGGGCGGACCGGTGGTGGGAGAAGACTTGCAGGTCACGCTAGAGACTGGCTTTGACAAGCGGGGTAAGGCGAGGAAAGGGGAGAGGAGAATCGATGAGATGTGGGGGCAGGGAGAGATTGGACCGGAAGAAAGTATGGTGGAAGAGTTCAAGATTCTATTGGAGGTTTGTGGAATCGGATAATCTATTAAATAGAGAGGGTACTAATGGTGGTTAGGAACTTATGAATGCATCTTTGGAGACTACGCAGTATGTAAACCTCAAGAAGGATGGGGCCGCGGCAAGATTCTTAGTTAGAGCTAAAGTCGCTGCATATCATCCGAAGGATGCTGGGAAATTGAAACTACTGGACTTTGGTAGCACGGTTGAAGACGGGTGAAGTGGAGGATAATGGTCGCTTGTGTACAATTAGGCTTAAAGCAATCTAATCCAAATGACAGTCGCGACTAATTCCCCTAAATTGGGGCTCCAACAGGCTTCCGTTTGGGCTCTTTCACTTTTTAGTGGCTTTGGTTGCTTGCATTACAGTGCAATAAATCACCACACGACCGGGACCCCTGCCCCAGCAATCTTCATTTCTGAAGCCAAAGAGTTACTCGAGCAGAGGAGGCGGTGGTTGTGAGGTCTACGTCTTGGCACAAACTCTCGAGAAAAACAACATTCGGAGCACTCTCTCCATCGAATAAATTGCGGGGGCGCAACCGACCCAAAATGTCCGCAATAACGGCCACTCGATGGCTCCTCCGCCCAAAAATTACACATACCCCACCCTCCACCATCACCAGCCAATCCCGCAGCATAATAAACTGGTTCGGCTGGAGTAAAAAGCACAAAGAGGTTCCATCAAAACCAGCCGTCTCCCCAATCAGCGAACTTCTCAAACAGTCACCGAAAACTAAAGCCGCAGCCGGAACCTATAACAACAAGCGTGGTGGCCTAGCAGGATCCTCCATCTTCGGTGATGAATCCACCGAAGTCCCTGCTACAGGGTCCGATATGGGCGCCTTCTCGACCGTTCACATCCGCGATCCGAATCGTGAGCACTGGGCATGGCCGAAGCGAGCCACAGCCAGGGAGATACGACGTCGTGGGCGATTGACCAAGAGGGAAATGCTGCTACAGGCGGAGAAGGAACACTTGGCCAAGTCGCATATGTTCAAAACTTCCGTGAAAAAGTTGGCACCGATAGCTCGGCAGATTCAAGGGAAGAAGATTGAGGATGCAATCATTCAAATGAGGTTCTCAGCGAAGAAGGCTGCTAGGGATGTTCTCGGGCATTTATATGCTGCCAGGAACGAATCGGTGGTTAGGAAAAGGATGGATCCACAGCAGACCTATATCGAACAGGCTTGGGTTGGGAGAGGGACGTTTGGGCTGGAAGTAAGTCACAGGGCACGTGGCAGGATCGATACTCTTAGACTACCATATACTAGTTTGTTCGCCCTGCTCGATTTGAGAGTGTTCTTGTCACCGTGACGCTGACGGGTGGTTTTTTTTAGGCATCACTGTGGTTCTGAAGGAGCAGGTTACGAGAGATAGGATTGCGAAGGAGAAGGAAGAGAAGAGGTTACGGAAGAAGCCTTGGGAGCAATTACCTAGTAGGCCTCTTGTTGGCCAGACGCAGTACTATAGGTGGTAGTATCTTGCTCAATGGGTGGTATTACAGTACGTCTCTAGCATGATTGTACAGTGTAATCATAGATCAATGTAATATTTTTACGACATTATAATGCCGGACAGGCTGTAGAAACCTAGCTTTCGTCGTGAACATCTGTGGAACATGCGAATAATGCTCGTAGGTATGATAGAAGTATGTATAATGATTGTCAGTTATTTTACGTTGGAAATAATGCCTGCGAATTATTCAACCGAGGGTTGGGTGGATGGATAGACCTTTTGCACGAGACAGTATTTCAGACTTGAGTACCGTACTTGTAGAGTGGACCTTGACTCACTTGCGGCTCGACCCCTCCCCGCGAATCACAGATTTCTCCATGCTCACTATTCTCCCCCACACCATCTTCCCCCACCACCTTCGTCGCGCCATCTCATCTCTACGACCAAAATTCCCCGCAATAACGACGACCCGGCCAAAAACATATTCCCCATTCAGAATGGCTTCAGCATCTAGAAGAGAGCAGCCGGCGTGGACTCCCCCACCATCTCACGGGGCTCCCCTCCCCCCACTTCATATTTACAACTCGCTAACAAGGGAGAAGAACGTGTTTGTTCCTATCGACCCCAGCGGCAGGAGGATTACTTGGTACTGCTGTGGGCCTACGGTTTATGATGCGGGGCATTTGGGTCATGCGCGGAATTATGTCACTACGGATGTCTTGCGGAGGATATTGAGGGATTATTTCGGGTTCGATGTGCAATTTGTCCAGAATGTCACGGATGTTGACGATAAGGTTAGGTCTTTCTGGATTCCTGGAGTGGGGGTGGATGGAATGGCTGAACGAGTTCCTGATTTGGTGGCGAGTATAGATTATCCTGAGAGCTCGTCAGCAGCATCTGCTTGAGGAATTTATTTCTCGGAATTCGTCTATTACTCCGGAAGTTGCGTCTACCGTGTCTACAGCTTGGACTGCTTACCTAAAGAAGAATACGGCAGCCGGTGACGATGTGACTCCCGAGAATTTTGAAACTTGGGCCGTGGGTGCTCAAAAAGAGATTATGAGTCTAGTTCTCAAAGAGCGAGAGCGGAAGCTCAACTCCTCTGCTAAGGCTGAGGAAGAGGAGGAAGTGATCCTGGACGAAAAGACTACAAAGTTTAAGATGCATCTCACAACTCTACACACTGCCTCATTTGTCTTACGGAAGACCCCGGAAGACTCGAACGATTTCTGGAGTGCTACATCTTCAATCCTACTTCCCTACCTGGACTCACTAAACCAAGGTCGGGAATACCCCCCTGAGGTATTTAGCAAGCTTACCAGTTACTGGGAGAATCATTTTAACGAAGACATGGCAACACTCAATGTCCTCCCTCCCACAACGGTTACTCGTGTGAGCGAGTTCATTCCCGAGAACGTGGCATTTGTAAAGAAGCTCGTCGATAGAGGATTTGCGTATCCTACAGCAGACGGGTCAGTCTACTTTGATATAGCAGCATATGAAGCCGCTGGCCATCATTATGCCAAGCTTCAGCCATGGAATAAAGGAGATGAGTCCTTGATCGCAGATGGTGAGGGTGCTTTGGCATCATATAAAACCACAACCCTATCAAATACTGTTGAAAGAGGAGCGGAGGGCAAGCAAAAGCCACTAGCCAGCAAGAAGACACCACAAGATTTTGCTCTGTGGAAGGCATTTAAGGCAGAGAAGCCAGGAGAACCAAGCTGGGACAGTCCGTGGGGCAAGGGACGACCTGGATGGCATATCGAGTGCTCGGTAATGTGCTCGGAAGTCTTGGGTGGTCAAGTCGATATTCATTCTGGGGGAATTGACCTTGCGTTCCCGCACCATGACAATGAGATTGCCCAGAGTGAGGCGTACTGGGATGGGTGTGTTCTCTCTAAAACACCTAGTTCATGGGGATCCGATAGCGCTAACTATGAAAGATGCTGCGACACCCCCAAAACCGCTGACGGAAAGCACCAATGGGTAAACTATTTCCTCCACATGGGCCACCTATCAATCCACGGTAGTAAAATGTCCAAGAGTTTAAAGAACTTTGTTTCCATCCGCGATGCACTCACCCGCGGGGGGTGGACCCCGCGAGGGCTTCGAGTCGTCTTCCTATTAGGCGGGTGGAGAGACGGCATTGAAGTTCGGGAGGGGGTCCTAATGGAAGCTAAGAGCTGGGAGACCACGGTAGCAAAGTTCTTCTCCAACGTGAAGGCACTGATAGCGGAGGAAGAAGAAGAGGAGAAGAAGGGGAACCGAGCCAAGCAGCTATTTGGACCTTTGGAGCATGCTATATATAAAGAGTACCTCTTATTTCTCTTTCCCCTCATTAACTCTTTGTGGATTATGTTGACAAAAAAAAAAAGCCTTGACACCGCCCGCCAAAACCTCCACACCGCCTTGTGCGATAGTTTTAACACCCCCACCGCAATGAAAGCCCTGACCGACCTAATCGGCTCGACGAACAAATACATGTCCCGGACCAAATCCCTGGCAGCTGTCAAGGAAATTGCCAGGTGGGTCACACGAATCGTGACAATATTCGGCCTAGATTCAACCAGCACCCCAAACGGCTCTGATCGTATTGGCTGGGCCGACTCTGCCACCTCCTCCACAGGTGCGGAAGACATCTTACTACCATACCTCCGCACCCTCTCCACGTTTCGCGACAACGTCCGCACCCTCGCCATCTCGAGCCCCAAAGATACCATCTCGAAGGATATTCTACTGCTCTCCGACCGCCTCCGCGATCACGATTTGGCAAGTTTGGGCGTTGCGCTCGACGACAGAGAGTCAGCCAAAGGCGCGCCGGCACTTATTAAATTCGTCCCGGCGGAGGAACTCATAGCGGCGCGGGAAGAAAAGGAACGCCGCGCTGCGGAGAAAGAGAGGAAGAAGGAAGAGGCAAGGCTTAAGAAGGAAGAGGAAGATAGAAAGAAAGAGGAATTGGCGAAAGTCAACCACTTGGAAATGTTCAAGACGGACGGTGAATTCTCGGAGTGGGATGACCAAGGGATACCTACAAAGGATAAGGAGGGGGTGGAAGTTACAAAGAGTAGGAGGAAAGTACTGGTTAAGCTCTGGGAGAAGCAGAGGAAGTTGCATGAGGGGTGGTCGAAGGCAAAGAGCGGCACGGCTTGAGTCGAGTGGGGAAATTTTTGGGGAGCGAGTGATTGGTTGTGAGGCTTCTTTCTTTTCACTTTTCAATTCTTCTAAAATTGTGAAGGGGGGTTGTTTTTCTAGATATTGACTGGCTATGTTTGGACGTCGTGGTGTGATTGGCTAGAATATATATATTTTGCTGCGTTCCACATATCGTGATTCATTGAAGGTGGAGGGTGATGTACTCGAGGAGAGCACAAGTACTAGGGACTGTCTGATACTGTGCGCTTAGTATCATAACCCGCCACACCATCCACATCACCCACCCAGCCATCCCATCCCAACCACACCATACCGTTCCAACCGGCTAGCTAATCCGTATCATGCCCTAGAGTACAAACCCCATAGGAAACCACACGAGAAAAAGAAAAAGAAAAACCGAAAACAAACGGAGCCCTATTATAGCGTTTTTTTAAACAGCAGGTATCATAATATTATCATATCACAAAAGGAGAGAAACAAAGGAGGCAAAGCCTCAATAAGATCTACAAGAACCCTCCCCCTCAACACCTAAGATCAATCCCAACTCTTTTCTCTCCTTCTCTAACCTCAAACATAATCTGCGCAGCCATGAACAGTGCCGTGCACGCAAGAGCGACAAAACCAAACCCCTCCCAACTCCCCAACACGCCGCGTACCAAATCCCTAACTCCCTCAACACCAATAGCAAATCCAACAAGGTTCGCCCCCATCATCATAAGTATATTCCCAACAGCGCCGAGGCCAGAAAGGTACCTATATGCTCTCTCCCGCCCTTCGAACCGTCGCTTGGAAAACACCTTCCGACAGACTAACTCCGGGATAACGAATAGTACCACAAGCCAACCCCAGGCGAGGAGTTTAAAGCTAAGGTCGTGCCAGAGCGCGACAAAGGTGAAGACGACCACCATGTTCGCGATGGGCCGACTGGCGCCGCCGAAGGGGATGTATATGTAGCGCACGATCCAGCGGTTGAAGCTGCGGTGCCAGGCGCGCCAGAAGGCGAGCGCTGAGTAGTTGTTACTCATACAGCGCAACATGTTCTCCGGCGGGTCCACGTGGTCCACCAGTGCCCAGAGACGGAAGAAGCGCCAGGGGATGAGCAGCTTGAGCCAGATGATGTGTAGGTTGAAGTACCCGATCATGGAGAGCTGGAAGGGCGTATCAGAGGACCATGAGTCGTGGGTGTGCCCGGTTTTGCTGATTGCTACGACATAAAAGTAGTGCAGGACTAGCTCCATTGTTAGGATAGAGGAGAGGAGGCGGAGGCCGTATTTTATTACGAGGGTTGGGGAGGTGGTAGGTTGGGGGTAGCGTTGCTGGGAGTATTATTGTTAGTGATCGGAGAGGAGGAGGTGACAAAGCGGAGTTACCTGGTGAACGAAGTCATTAAAGGTAATAATTGGCCCGGCGAGGTATAACGGTGAGTATAAAACGTACGCAAGGTAATTGAAGAATCCATAGTCTTCCATGGCGGCTGGTGTATCGATCCTATCCCGCTCGCTGATGTTTGTAGGATCAAGGCGTTTTTTCTTTTGCTCGAGAATCAGTCGGGCGCCCTGACCTTCTACATCATCTGAGGAATCTTCCTCCACCTCCGTCCCCCCCGCCCCGTCTGCTCTTTCGACGTCTCCTCTTCCTATAAGACTACGTACCTCCAGAACAATTCCCTCATCCCTTCCAACAATCACATCGCCTGCTTCCTCCAGTCGCTTGGCGGCCCAGTAGTGATCCATATTGTAAGAGATGAGTCGCAAAACCGTAATGTTGAAGCTAATTTCCCAGCGCGGGAGTAATCCTCCACTGAGGAAGTGGTCCATCGCATACCCGACCCCGGCGCCTTCTCCGGCAATTAGCCATGGGAGAATGAGGCGGAAGTGGTAACCCTCAAAGTACTCGTTCGCAAAAAGAACGCCAATGTTGAACCCCCAAGTCAAAATTGGCACAAAAATAGAGCTGGGGTGAAAGAAGGAGATAAGCCAATTCGCGGTGAGAAAAACGAGAATCTTGATGATACTGAGCGAGTGCAGTGCCGTAAGAAATATAACTGCGAACAAGATGTCGAAGCACTTTCGTCGATTGATGTTGTGTGACGGGCGGTACGAGGAATTGAGAGGTGGAGTGGGAAATAACCTAGAGGAGAGCACATCGAAGCCTCGGCGCAGGAGGAAATGGCCTATAAGAACTCCCGCGAGAATGGGTATGTTGTCGCGGAAATTGGCGTACTGTTGATCAGAGTTGTCCACTTTTCGCCCGGGTATCCAGCCGGGGGAAAGAAGGGGCTCGAATTTAGGGTAATTGGGATGCGATTCTGTTTCATGTGGTTTTTCAGTAGTAGCCCCTGGAATTAAGGTGGGAGAATATTTCTTTCGCTTTCTCTTTCTACTTTCTCTTTCAAAGGAGGCGCACACCTTTACTTATATCATGAGTGGTCTTGAACATTAAGATTACAGCTATTCCCACACCGACGATGTATGAGCAGAACTCGGGGGTTCTCCATTTCGACGGCGAGGACTCCTTGCGCAATTTCTGGCTGCGCGAACTTTCCCCATTGCGTGCGGTTCCCGCTAAAGATGGAGTGGCGGGGTTTTTAGGAGGGGAGGAGGATCGTGGGGTATTCGCAGTCAAGCGAGAGTCGAGAGTGCCTAGTGAGAAGATGGAGCGGACAGTGGAAAAGCGCAGCATGACTGCTACTGGCGGGACGGGTCCAACAAAACTGGTTGTCCAAAAGGGAGCGTGTGTAGGAGGGAGAGAGGTGGAAAACTCTCTCGATATGTAGCAATAAGAAATAGAAAGGGATTTCGGACGGGGCTACTATATACTTTTGCTTTTCCACTGTCGCTTAAAGAGTAAATGATTGGGAAGGTGGCGGCTTCAAGGAGGGAGAGGACGCCCCAATGCAATATTTGAAAGGAAGAAGGAAGAGAAGAGAAGTGGTTTGAAGGGATGGTAACAGTTAATTTACTGCAAGTACTTCAAGCCCTGGTAAATTTATTGGCGCAGAGAGCTGGGGATTTTGCGCCGGGGGAATGAACTACAGCAAGGCTTTGCACGTTCTGGGATGTTCGGAGCCTGGCGTTGAACTGAACACGATTAAAGATCCATGTTCTCAGGGGCAGAAGATCTAATCCGATTCAAGATAATCTAATCTGATTATCTAACCCCGACAGGAACTTTCACACACTATGAAACAAAAAATTCCCAGGCGTGGTTTCTCCCTCGACGAGAGTTTGTACACAAGCGCGTCCTCCTTCCATAGGAGAAACGGTGCATAAGACCTTCTCCACCAGCTGCCATCCCTTACAACAACACAAACAATTTATCTCCTTCATCGATTCCTTCTACCTCGGATACTTACATTAATACCTCTCGGTTCTTCCCTGTAACCATCATGTCCGGGTTACAGCCTGTCTTACCTTCAAATCAAGCTCCCTCAACTTTCGAGTATGGCGGGGGTAATACCCCTTTACATTCTAACTCTTACAACTAGTACCGTTCGCTGACCCCTCAATTTTGTAGATGAGATTTCAGCAATAGTTCTCGATCCGGGTACTGCCTGGATTCGTGCAGGTTTCGCCGGCGAAGACACTCCAAAGTCCGTGATTCCTAGCGATTACGGGATACTCGAAGAGGCCGGTGAGAATGGAGGCAAAAAGTATTTCATTGGTGACAACGATGTTCACTCAATACGGCCGGGCATGGAGGTCAAGAATCCCATGAGTGATGGAATAGGTGTGCAATCCGTTCCGTCCCCCTCCGGCATTCTCATGAGACTCGTTTAATGCTTGCACAACCTGGATATCCCGCACACCGGGCTCCATAAAAACACGTAATTCCACTAATACTTGAATAGTTGCCGACTGGGAAGCTGCGACCACACTCTGGCGTGAAGCAATCACACCACGTTTGACTGCGGCACTTTCTGAGCATCCCCTACTGATGACTGAGCCATCGTGGAATCCTCCGAAGAATAGGGAAAAGACAATTGAGATTGCATTTGAGGATTATGATGTTCCTGCATTCTATCTTGCTAAAGCCGGGGTATGCGCCGGATTTGCAAGTGGCAAGTCTACAGGATTGGTGATCGATGTTGGAGCTTCGAACATCTCAGTTACTCCAATCCACGACGGACTTGTCCTTAGAAAAGGCTGTGTTAGATCACCTTTGGGCGGAGAGTTTCTTTCCAACCAGATCAGAGCATACTTTGAGTCGGCGAATATTCCCTTATCCGCCCACTATCAGGTTCTCTCCAAGACTGCCGTGGAGGTCGGGAAGCCGGCGGAAGCTACATACCGCACCTTTGCTCCTGGTGAGGAGCCTACAGAATCTTACAAACGCTTCCAGGAGGAGCGTGTATTGACCGAGTTTAAAGAGTGCACAGCACAGGTGTGGGTTGGTCCTGGCCCACTACCGGGGAACAATAACCCGCCTCTTGAAGCCGCGCATGCAATTCTCTCTCCCGGTGGAAGGACCTTTGAATTTCCTGATGGCTACAATTTAGTCTTCAACTCTGAGCGCTTCCGCATTACAGAAGGCATTTTCCATCCTCCCTCTATGTTGACTGCACCAAATCCAGATCCCCACACTACTCCGGGTCTCAACCAGCTCATAGCGAATGCTATGAAGGATATTGATGTCGAGCTCCGGCAAATGATTCTTAATAACATCGTCATTACCGGAGCTGGGAGTCTCCTCTATGGATTTACAGATAGAGTTAACGCTGAGATTGCCGCAGCCTTCCCTGCCCCTAGGGTTAGGGTCATGGCTGCTGGAAATAGTGTTGAGAGGAGGTACGCTAGCTGGTTAGGAGGAAGTATCTTGGCAAGTTTAGGGGCCTTCCACCAATTGTGGGTTAGTAAGAAGGAGTATGAGGAGCATGGTAAACTTTTATCTCGTTTCCTAAGATGCGAGAATAACAGCTAATCATTATAGGTCCTAATATTGTTGAGAAGAGGTGCAAGTAGGTGTTTTCGTTCATGGTTGGAGTGGTAATTTATTAGTTGCGGATGCTGAGAGGGGGAGGGGTTGGTAGGGGTGTGAGCTTGATTTCCTAGGCGTCGGCTGCGTAGCAAGTAATTTCTTGGGTTGCTGATTAGCCTTATGATCCGGTCTTGCCTTGTGTTTTTATTGTGGATATGGTGAGGTTTTTCGCGCCGTTTATAAGTTCGGGCTTTGATATCAATATGGTAAGGTCGTTTGAACTCTGGGTGTCACACAGCCATTGTAGCAGTGAAGGAGTTCTGCTGGGCTGCCATTTATATCGGGGGATTTCCATCTTTAGCCGAACTATCCCTCGACATATTTGACCTGCGCAACAAAGGAACTTACCCGCCATCAGTAGTTAGGTTTTCCATAAGCTTCTCCACCCCGAACGCTGCTATAAATAATTAGCACCATGTCTTTCCCGATCTGGAGGGGAAGGCTAATCATTAGATTTTTTCTCTCGGCCAAGTTGTAGCTTGGATTGTCGGTGTCTGGGGACCACAGACGAACTAAGTCGAGTGATAATACACGATTTCGTAACTGACACCCATCATATCTCCAATCAAGGAAGTGACGTACTAGGTAAAGGATTCTTGTTGAAATGTCAGAATTCAAATAGGAATAGTTTCCGCAATAATTGCGCGATATAGTTATTTGGTCGGGGAATATAGGTGATTCAACATGAAAGAATAGAGTCCTACATGATACTGTATCATAGTTGTAATTACGCAGGCAACTGTCAGAAGGCCATTATGGGAAGGGCAACTCGCCTTCGCGTTTCAACTCAGCATCTGCTCCTCTGTGCAGTACGAAACGGCCCGTAGAAGATCCTTCTAAAACATGGTTCCCCGAACCTCAGCTGGGACAAATGAAGAAGCGGAGGAGAAAATGCGATATGAGGTTTGTAACAGTACTCGAACATAGAATTCCAATATAGTAGCCACCTCGACTCTTTGGCAGACCTAACAGTGAGCATTCTATAGGCTTGGAGAATTTGGAACTCAAGGTTATTGAAATTTGAAACAAGGGAAATTATATCTATTAGTTGTTTACCGGTGCCAGACAATGCGGTAGTTAAAGTGAGTTGGTACTGCTTGAAAAAGTGATGAATAAAGTCTGTTGCCGTGGAAGAGTTGGTTGCGTGGCCGTTTTTCTTGTCTCCCTGCAGGAGGGATTTATTGGGTAGTTCTCCTGTGGCGAGGGTTTTTGTTTGGTGGCGGGGCGAGGGTACTCGTTACAAGGTTGTGGTAAGCCGCTACAACTCCTGGCTTCTCGCTCAGTTGCAACTATGGGCACTTTTCTAGAGTGTCTGACAGCTCGACATAGCTTTACAGCTCAATATGACAATAATATTATGACCTTTTCCGCTTACTACTGTAATTTTACAGTATAACATAACTTTATAACTTCTCATTGTAACCTTATGGCTCAGCCTAACTTTGTAGGTTCATATTAATTTTTGTTGCTTAATATGGCTTTATAAATAAAGAGAACTTGGTATATAGTTAAAGGGTAATGTTAATTTGCATTGTGATTGTCAATATCATACTAAATATTATCTATTCCATCAATTATGTTTTGGAGACCTTCTTTTATAGTTTCAAGTTAGTGCATCAAGTCTTATAAGAATGTTGAACCATGAATTTAAGATTTTTTTAAGGGCCATGAGAAAAGTGAGAAAACTTTAAGTAGATAGATGTAACAGGGACTCCCAGTAGGAAGATAGATCATAAGAGTATAACTATACTGAAATGTATTCTTCAGAATATAAAGATAAAATTAATAAAATTCTCAATATTACTGTTATAAATTCAGCGTGGTTTGTAAATAATTTCATATATTATGGCTTTGATTAATGACTCACTTGAGTCATATGATGTTATGATTATTGTTTGTACACATGACCTATTTAGGAGTCATGTGGGTTTCATACATGACTTAGACTTTAAGTCATGATCATTATATTATATTGGAATCATTAGTTGGATAGGAGTAAGCCTTGTGAGGCTTGAATTTTGCACACATAACCTGTTTTAAGGGTTATAGGGGTTATGCATATAACCTAGAAAGAGGTCAGGAGGACAAAGAATAATATAGTCATATGGGATGCAGTTGCAATCTATATAATAAGTTGAGTTTGTAAGCAAATTGTAGGAAGGTCTATATAAGGTGATGATGGGTTTGGCCCTTGAGATAAATCTTCACACAACCACCTAAGTTCTTTTCTATCATACCTTCTTTTATTAGCCTGTGGCTGCCTCTATCACCTCACAATAGTTCACGATGTTGGGCAGATATCTGGATTTGCTTAGTATTCTGGTATCGGGAATTGTTGGTTAGTTAGAGATTAGGTTGTTCCCACAAGCACCTCTGGTCACTAGCCTGGAATCTCATAATGCTGGCACTTTGAGTTATTTAACACAGTCCCTTGTAGTTTCTGTTCTGGAAAATGTTTATGGATTCCTATCTATTGCCTACTTGTAGGTTTTACGCTTGATTAGGAGAGAGTCTGGTTTTGTTTAAAGGGTTATCCATGTTATTCTTTGGGCTAGTATATATTTTATGTTTGATTTAAAGGACTCCTTAGTTTCTCACAATATGAAACACCCATGGGGTTGCTTGATGACCATCTTGTACTCTCAACATGTTGTACTCATTGCATCATTTTACAAAGACAGGGTTTCACCAGCCTTGCCTTACTCATTACTTTATGTTTCTACCGTCAGAATCCTATAGTATTGTAATTACTATTCTATTGATTATAGTACAAGTAGTATTTATGGTGGTTCAGTGAGGTATTTCATCTTTATATCCATGAAGATGGCTTTAAACGTGAGCCTATTTACTCCCTTGGGTGAGTTTTCGAATTTTCCTTCAGTGGTTTGAGGTATTTGGTTGCTGTGCCATACTTGGTCATATGTAGGATTCAGTGTGATTACAGATGGTAGTTGACAGTCACACCTATTGCAAGTAGGGCCTACATTCCTTTTGTATTATTTCCTATACAGGTATTGATTGTTAACAAAAGTAACTAATTACAACGAACAGAAAAATAACTTGATTGTACAAAAATCACCCCTTCACCAACCGCAACAACATAATAACAAAAAACAAAACTGTAAATTCATAGTAGAAATCAATATTTAGTGTACTATCTATCTGCCTGAATATTTGCTTCAATCCTATCCACCATTGAACCTGCTAGAGAATCAAAAGTCTTTGAGTTAAGAAGTTTCCAACAAGTAGTAATTACCTCCTTAATAGCTTTTTTGACCTCATTGTCAGAGTCCTTCTTAAGATATAGGTCAAGATAATGCTTCTGAAGCTTATCTTTCACTAGAGCCTAAACATGTTCAATTTGATTGAGATCTGCCAGTGATGAATTGGGTGGAATTTTCATAAGAGTAATTTCCTGCCCTCTGAGCTATCTTCAAAAAGGTAAATGAGTCTTAGCATTGTCAATGATAAAGAAAACCTCTTCCCCCTCAAGATGCTCCTTAATATCCTCCCATATCCCTATGAAGTCATATTGATTATTAACCTCAATAATTGACTTTCTAGTTACTCCACCTTCAGCAGAAGAAGGATCAAGAAAAACAGGCAAAAAGAGACCATGAGATTGACTATAAAAAAAAAAACCAGTAATTATCTGGCTAATTTTCCTCTCTCCTATCATAGTAGTAGGTTCTACATAATCCTTGTTCCACTTCTGTTTTGGGTACCTAAATACCTATTTTCTCCTCTTTCTCCCTCCCCTCTTAACAGCAACCTCATTTCCTCAAATTGCCTTCCTCCTCCACACCTCTCTTGTCCAGTGCCTCTGAGCTAATGCCCATTCAAATCTTTCTTGAGTAAGATTCTCATCCAAGTAAACTCTCTCTTATGCTAATTACTTTTTAAGATATCTTTGTATCAGTCTTCTGCTGACTGTCATGGAAGAAACATTGGGACATGATTCCACTGATACCTACGGTCCTATGAGTTGGGTTCC
>NW_003298974.1:1047294-1061654 GCF_000151645.1 Tuber melanosporum
AGTTTCACGAGATAACTCGACAGATTACCTCCCCAAACTCCTCTCCTTACCCTCCAAGTCTTTCTTTGAGATTGTATTTTTGACAGTTGTGAGAAGGATGTTGAAGTAGTAAGAAATCTGCTGATATCCGATTTGAGAGTCATATAATCCAAAGATTCTCCCCCTGGTAAACTCAGAGAGGTGATAAGTTGGAATAGGCTTTTTTAGATAACTGCGAAGAATAGGAGGCATAGTATTTAAAGAAAAAAGAATCAGATAATGTGATTGGGTTTTGGTTGAGTTGATGCAATATTTTTCAGTGGGGTTGAAAATGAAGATGGAGGGTAATAGATGATGGTTGCCATGTATCTTACACGATTGACTATTTTTATTGATGGACTATACTTCCTTTCTCTAAAGTGCTAGTTAGGACAGCTTTTACCCTGTTACTTTATTGACCCTCTGTTGCCTGGTGGTAGTGGCTACCTTTTAGTAGTGGCCATTGAAATGGCCTTCAACTTCAGCTGTTAGGTCCCTCCTGGCTACTTAGTATTAGGAATCAGGGGCTAGAGCAGGGTGGCTAGACAATGGTCACCTACTATGGCTGGTTAGGTACAATCTTGAGGCCTCCAAGTGGCTTATTGCCTGTGGAGCTGAGGGAGTTGGGCGGGCATTGTGATATCAGCTCTGGTAGCTTAGTTGGGACTGAGTTGATAGAGTAAGGCTCTTGCAAGGATCGGTCGAGGGTGTGTCAGGTTGGGTAACCTCTAATTAAGTATTTCTGACTGCTAGTAACTGCTGAGTAATATTAAGGAGCTGAGCTAATAGCTACTTATTTGGATAATAGGATATAACTGTTGGCTTAAACTTGACTGGTCTTGTAGGTTGAGTGTTGTGGTATTTGTTTCGTATCTTCGACTGGGCTATTAGTACAATGAGAGGAGAAAGGTACCATGGGTAGGAGATAGGCCCTACTGTTCTTCATAGTCTGCTGCCACTCCTACTAGGTTTCATATATCAGGAGTTAATAGATAGTTATTATACTATTTGGGCTGGTGGCGAGATCATTGAATAGTCTTGGCTAGGTGGGTTTCTACTATGGAGGAGGAATGTGAGCTGGTAATCAGACTGGATTGTAATGATTTTTATAATGTTTTGTATGGGGACCATGGAGGACTGGTACTCTGCTCTGCTTTGGCTATTTGGGGAAGTCTTATGGCTTCAGTTACTTGGCTTGGTTGAACCCATACCAGAGGCCTGGGGATTATAGTGTTCTATCAGGAAGAGCTTTTAATGTTAATAGTTTTGTATTTAGTATTTGTGTTTGGGCATAGTGTAGACATGTTTGAGGTGTGAGATCAGAGGTTTAGTTAGTTAATAGTTAGTAGTAGTTCTAGTTTGTATTAATAGAATACTGTTAGGAGCTGATGGTATGCCAGTGTGGGTTATATGAGTTTAGATAAAACTAGATTGAACTACCTAAGTTATTTTCTAGCATATATCTTTAGAAATACAACTTTATATTGGCACCTCACTTATCTCCCTTATGGGAAAGTTATAACGTATAGTGAATGATAATTGCTGTTAGAGAACTTAAGAAAATAGAAGTATTTTCTTATACAATAGAAGACAACTATGAGATGGTTACTATATTGAAGAAAACTGAAGCAATTATGCATATTACCTCTATGATAAGACTTGTTACCTGTTGAATGATTATATCTTGGGAGTGATCATGGAACAATCCTAACAATTACAATAGTAGATTTGAAGAAATAAAGTAGTAAAACTTAATACTACTAAGACTAAAGCTTTATATAAGCTAGAGAAAAGCTATATACAAGCTATATACTAATAGCAATTAGTATATTAGCTGGGCTTTGAGACTAAATCTAAAAGTATTACAAGAAATAGGAGATGTACACTTAAAGTAGTAAATTCTACTATAGTTACTTGACAAATCTAGGAGTAAAATTACCATAAGTTTAGAATATAAAAGTAAGTAATAGTTGCAATTGCTAGAATAGTTGGTAACTAGTATTTTTATTAGATTTTTCTTAGACATGTTGAATTTTCTACTATTATCATACATAACAACATCGTAGTTATACTATAGGTAATATGTCTATTAACTACTATTTCTTATAAGTATTAGGCAGTAGCCAACTCTAATAAGGATTGATATAGGCTAGGGCTTAGACTCCTCTAGTAAGCAGAGAATTTTTTAGAAAGGCTTAGCTAGTTTCTTCATTTATATTTATTGAGAACTTGTAGAGGTAAATGTTAAATTATAAGAATTATAGATTTTTATTGAGAACTCTGATTAATGGTTAAATTCTCTTGTCTGTTACTCAATGATATTTAAAAGCTAGGAAAGTACCTTGATATTTATATACTATGTCTCAGTATTGTTAGACTACCTCTATTAGCCATACTACTATGGATATTTTTCTTTCTCAATTGCTAATATTGAAAGCCTGAGTTCTTAAAAGTGTAAATATTATACATTTTGACCCAGGCCATAGTATATTATCTTTCTTAGAGAAAATATGCTCTTTATCCTCTAAAGATATTCTACTAATCTCAATGTCATTATAGACTTATAACTTGAATATTGATTGAATGAACTATTATGCTAGTAGTATCTTTCTATCATAAAGTGGTTAGCTTTAACTTTGAGCTTCTATAATGATCCCCCTTTAGATGGTTATTTCTTGGCAATGGAGAATGATACTTCTCTTCTTCGTTCATCTTCTTGCCTTACGATAGCACTAGGCCTTTACCTATATTACTGATAGTACAAGACCTTTGTCTTCTATCAGGAACACCTATCGTAAGCTTTCTCTAACTCTCCTTCATGAAGAGTATTCTTATCATAGTAGTAATAAAGATGGTGATAATGATAAAGAGCATAAAGGTGATTTATATTTGTTAAAGTAATAAGTTGGGAAAGTACTTAGAAGAACCTATCCTCTTTGGCCGTACCTGCCTCCTTATATAGTATTCTTCTCACTCCAAGTCATGTGACCCAAAGTAGTCACATGTGTACAACCAAATCATAATAAACTAGTCATATGATCAAAGTGGTCACATGCTCAAAAATCAGGACCTGGTAGCAAGGTCATGTGTGAAAACTCATAAACTAATTATAACATAATAAACAAGTCATCTGACCCTAAGTGGTCACATGTGTAAAATCCATTACCTTGTACTGAGATCAAGTGTGAAAAATGAGTCATATGCACAAGGCTTACCCATAAGGCATACTTGCAAGGCATACTTGACAGGCACACATCCTATGACTCATAATCGAGTTATGTGCAAAACATAATAAATCTTAACATAACAAATCATATGACTTAAATGAATCAAATATATGAAGCAATAACATACCTATGACTCATAATCATGAGTCATGTGAAAGCTGTTTCCATACCAAGCCACATTAGTGAGATTAGCTCCTCTTCCCCTAAGCCTGAGTCCTATCAGGCTTTGTCCCTTAGCTTCAATAGTTCATATTGTAACCGGTACGGGTACTCGGTTATTGGTTTTGTTTTATATTTTGTTTTAAGTATCGCTTTGATACTTGGTTTGTTTTAAGTATTGTTTGGTACTTGGTTTTGTTTTATGTTTTGTTTTAAGTATCGCTTTGATACTTGGTTTGTTTTAAGTATCATTTGATACTTGGTTTTGTTTTATGTTTTATTTTAAGTATCGCTTTGATACTTGGTTTGTTTTAAGTATTGTTTGATACTTGGTTTCGTTTTATGTTTTGTTTTAAGTATCGCTTTGATACTTAAGTAGTTTCATCAAAGTGTATCGATTGATACCTTTGCTTAGTTTCGTTCATGCTAGACATGAACAGATTTGTGTATTTAAAGACCGCCTGTTTCTATGATAGAAGAGGCAGACTTTGACAGATAGTATTTCAATATACTTGGTTGAACGGTTACTTCTTTGATCCTCAGTACACCCTCGAAGCCTCCTTTAGTTCGCAGCTCTCGCCTCCTCTCTGGAAGAGCAGGCTACCTGCCAACTATCGTATCTATTACCGATAACGTGATTAGCACCTTGCGAACACGGTACATCTTTTTAACCTCAGTAAGTGGTTAAGAACCTGTCCCCGGATTTAGGCCTGATCAACCTATCGATATCCACCTCAGAACGCTAGCGGAGAGAAGCGGCAGAATCAGGGCATATTCGGCTTTATCTCAAATCCAACATAGAGTCTTTGACGACTAGGAGTGGGAAGCAGATCCCATGACAAGACCTCACAAGAAAGAAACAACCCCGGTGCTCTGATAAAGAGTCGGGAAAACCTGCGAACACGGAAGATACACAACCTCCAGGAGAATTTCCTTCTACCCCAGTGAAGAAGCCTTCCTTTGAACCTCCATTTGACCCCGAATCTAGTAGCGAATCAGACATGGCTAGCACAGGAGGAGGGCCCTCTGGAGGAGGAAAATTGCGGGCTTGGCCTGATGAAGAGGAAGTACCTACAGCATTTTAATCCTCTAAGTTTAAACTCCACCTCCTAGCAAAGTTTACAGGAGAAGGAAAAGACCTCAAACCTGAAGCCTTTGACCGATGGGCGACGGAACTCACACACTATCTTTTCCTGCAAGGGAAAGATGTGGAAGATCCTACAACAGGACTATACATTGGATCATTCTGTGAAGAAAAGGCAACCGATGCATACCACCAATGCTATAAGGATTATGGTGGAAATGTGAGATTAAGAGGATCTACAGTCCTTGATTATGTGAAAGGACGATTCCAATCCTCTATCACCAACCACCTCTTATACAACAAATTCAACCAGCTCCAACAAGTTAACGGAACGCATGTCAAGAGGATTACAGATGTAGCCACAGATCTATTGATGTATAAGGACCGAATGAAGAAAGGAAGCATTTCCAACTACATCCTTAAGCGACGATTCTATGATACCATGCATCCTACCCTCCAACGAGAGGTAGAACCACTCGAAGAAGACGACGACAATATTGTAATAATAATTGCAAGTGCAGAACGAAAGGATGCCATTCTCCATGAGACCAAGGCCTATAAAACACAGACATCCTCTAGTAGGAATAGCCAGCCATGGCACAAGGCCTCCAGCAACTCTGAAGACGATACTCCATGGGTTTTTAAGAAGAAAACAAAATCCTCCAAAGAATCGAGATTGTGGAAAGGAGAATGTTTTGAATGTGGAAAAACAGGACACATGGCAAAGAACTGCCCTATGAAGAAAGGGAAAGGAAAGGCAATTAAGCATGAGGCATCGGCCAACAATGTTGAGAGCGATAGTGATAATACCCAACCCAGCGAATATGAGGAGATCCATATCAGATATATCGATATGGAATGCAACAGTGTTCGACCTCCGGCTACATTCAAAGAACACACCGTTCTGGAAGATACTATTCTGATCAATGGCAAAAAGGCTTGAGTCCTATTCGACACTGGTGCGATCGGAAGAGATATGATTAGTAACGCCTTTGTCTCTGTCCATGGACTCCCAACTCGAGACCTTAACCAACCCATATCAGTCAATATGGCAGTAAAGGGATCACGATCCACAAGCCATAAAACCTGTAGTGTGACCATTCGACTTGGTTCTGCAATCCTACCCCCCCAGGAAATGCAGGTTGGAAACCTAGTCAAACACGGTGCCCTAAGAGGTATGCCATTCCTGAACCGCCACAAAGGTATAATCAGGTGTGGGGAATCAACCATTGATTTCTCAGATCAGAAGGTCAGAGTCTCATGCAAGCTGACAAGCGGAGAGTACTGAGCCGCAGTCTGTGAAGCAGCTGCCCAACGACTATTGGATGAATACTCTGATGTTTTCCCTGATCAAATACCCGAAGAACTACTACCTATGAGAGAGGTGAACCACCACATTCGCCTCCGAGACCCCTCTAATCTCAAGAACCAACCCACCTACTCTATTCCTGATGCATACAAAAGCCCACTTTGTGATTGGATCAACCAACGACAAAGAAGAGGAGTCATCTACTGAGCAGAAGCTCCAGGTACCACTCCTATGTTTGTTCAACCCAAAGCAGATGGAAAAACGATCCGCCCCTTGGTTGACCTCAAATTATGGAATGAAAACACGGTTATGGACAGTTCTGCTATCCCAAACCAAACCCACATCCTGAATGCAGTTGGAAGGGCTAGATTCCGAAGCAAGATTGACCTAAGCGATGCCTATTTCCAAAGAAGGCTAGATCCAGAATCCAAATGCTACAACAGTCTCAAAACACCCTTTGGAAGTTTCATTAGCCGAGTTATGTTACAAGGTGATATGAATGCGCCCGCCACCTTTATGCAAATTATGGAAAACCTCTGGAGCGAATACCTCTACCATTTTGTCTGGGTCTACATAGATAATATTCTCATCTTCTCGAACACCAAATAGAACATGCCTACCATATAGGTTTGGTTTGTACGAAACTAAGGGAAGCTAAATTCTATGCTAGCTGAAATAAATCAATCCTTTTTGCCGATAAGCTTGATATCCTAGGACATGTTATAGATGACAACGGAATACATGCAGCCCCTGGAAAATAACCTGTTTAACAGAATGGACGATACCCCGGAATCAAAAAGAACTCATGCGATTCCTAGGATTAGTCAACTACATTTCCCAGTTCCTACCACACCATGCCACTATGACAGCGCCGCTCACAGACCTTACCGGCAATGCAGAATTTGTCTGGACCCACACTCATGACCCAGCCTTACCAACATCAAGGAGTTGATTAAAAATGCCAATGTTATACAACCTATCAACTATAGTAAACCAGAACCGATATGGCTAATCACTGATGTATTGGATGTTAGAGTTGGAGTATGGGTTGGACAAGGGACCTCCCATGAAACGGCAAGACCGGCAGCATTACACAGCAGGAAGTTTACTAACTCACAGATGAACTATGGAACAACAAACAAGGAAGCCCTTGCTGTGATTGATGCTCTTGCCGCTTTCAACCATATCCTCATGGGCAATACATTCACTATTGTTACCGACCACCAACCTCTCACTAATCTTAAAACAGAAAGAATACCTGGAAGGAGAAAAACAAGATGGATAGGCGAGATCAGCAAATACAATGCAAAAATCATCTATACCCTTGGAAGAACAAACTATTTAGCTGATGCTCTCTCCTACCTATATGAGAATCAAGAACTTGCAGATCCTCCTCTCGTTCATGACCACACAAGACAAAGTGAAGACAGTCCTGACGACACCTCCTATGAACAAGAATCTTCGATGGCTACCGCCAGCTCAGACGCTCCCTCCAATTCTTTCTCTTACACCAAGACAGAGCTGCCGGAACTGAATGAGGAAAAGATATTGATAACGAATGGAAAGACAATTACACCCTCCGCAGCACACCTCCTCACGAGCTTGAATAAAGCAGACTCCACTGGTCCCACTATTATTATGACACCTGCCTTTTTCACCAGACTGAGATTAAGTTCGGCAACAGATACTAGCGACTGTACTATATGTCTGCTGACGATTACAAAAACACCAGCTGCGACACCACAGAAGGAGCAGAAGAAATGATCAATAAAGATGGATCAATCCAACCTCCCCATACCTTCAATCCTGTTCCAACATGACACCAAGGTCTTGAAAAACTCGAACAAGCAGCAGCCTACATGGATTCAATATCGTATTTACACCCTCTACAGTCAGCCCCGCCATCCTCTCCTCCCATAACTGATTCACGACCACTATATGGTGGACCCTTACGAGTGTACAACAATGAAACCATTGTTTCTATCATGCCTCCCACGATCCCCGAGCATCGCCGACAACTCTATGAGACCTTTGAAGAAGAGGAAATCCCTGTCGAACCGACAAGAGGATCTCTCATTGAGGATGAGCGAGATGTTAGATCAACCACTGAGGAATTAACCTCCTCTTTCCGAAGCCAAATGATAGCAGGATATCACCATGACCCAATCTACTTCAAAGCTATGGATAGCTCCAGGCTTGGAAATTTCACCCCCTACAACATATCCAATGGCATGGTCTATACCGGCACCCGTTCTGGTGAACATTGTCTATACATTTCAAAGGGCCATATATTCAATAGAATGACAATTAGGAAATATTTCATTACCGAGATTCACAACAAAGGACACCACAGTGCGGACAGCAACCTCCAATATGCCCCAGAATATGTCTTCTGGCCTGAAATGCGAAAGGACTTCCGCGATTTCATCAAACAATGTGAACTATGCCAGGCAAATAAGGAGCGAATACAACTACCTGAAGCGAAAGCGCAGACCCTCCAACTACCATGTAAAATTTTCGAATCCTATGCCACCGATTTCACTGGACCATTCAACAAATCCGGCGGATATGACACCATTTTGGTAACTGTGGATCGATTTTCTGGATATACATGGCTCATACCAATGAAGGTTACCGATTCCTCCAAAGACACCTAGAATAACCTTCAACGATACCTATTTACCCCTCATAGGTGCCCTTTATCTATTGTCAGTGATGCTGATCCCCGTTTCACTGCCAGATTCTGGAAGCAAACCTTGAACTCCCTCGGAATCAATCACATTATGCCTGCCCTTAGACATCATGAGACTAATGACCAGGTAGAACGAAATACTTGCGACGTCAAGACCGGAATTAGGAACATGATCAATGAACGACAGACTAACTGGGAACCAGCTCTTGTTGAGCTCGCTACATATATCAATGCCGGATTCTCAGACACCTTAGGAATGTCTCCATTCAAGGCAATCTTTGGCCGTCAATACCCTCTCTTACCCACAACATTATTTAAGAACTCCTCAGTCCCCGCCTCCAATAACCACCTAAACCGCCATCAAGCAATGGGGAATGATGCCTTCCAAGCTGTTAAAGCTGCCCGATTCCGAAGCACCACTACTGCTCAGAAGCGACGACGCAAACATGTCCCTATTCTGCCAGGTGATATGCTCATGGTACATGGAAACATGTTCATTACCAATGTTGGACGCAGCAAGAAATTACAACCCCGATGGCGAGGACCTTTCAAAGTCCTATCTTTTGACGAGCATACAGAAAACTACACTGTCCAGATGGATGGACGCATGTACCGCCGCAATACTGCAGTCTTCCACGCCTCTGCTGTCAAGCGATTCCACCCAAATAACGACTCCAAGTTCCCTGGAAGATCCCACTGTCGACCTGAACCTACCATCATCGACAAGAAAGATGAATGGGAAGTTGAAGAAATCAGAGACCATCGCCTTTGGCATGGAAATGATCAGTTCCTAGTCAAATAGACAGGAAATCTAACAAGTGAAAACAGCTGGGAACCGCTAGAAGAACTAGAACACGCTATGGATATGGTAAATGATTGGTGGAAAGATAACATGCCAAACGAATCCCTCCCCCCCAACAATCACTTATATCACCATGTGCTGGATACCTACGATGCCAGAAACTGAGCGATAGCATGCAGAACTCGAAATTAGAGATGGATTTTGGGCACCATACTTTGAGTCGGAATTCGAAAGCAGTGATGAGGAAAATCAAGCTATGGAGTAGGCTCTCGACAACCTTATCTAGTCACCAATCACCATCCGAATACCATAACGATGTCAAACTATGTGGAACTCAATGTGAGGCTGCGACAACAGATTGTTAGACTGTGGTTGAACCGCGATGCTATCCAACTTGAAGACTACTTCGAAATCCTCTGGATAGACTACTGTCCTGATTGCAACCATGCTTGGGTTGATGTACAGCATGAATCTGGTATTTGTGACTACTGCGATTTGCATTTCTTTGAGTCTAACTGTTTTCTTAGGATTTCTTCTTATCCCAGGTGTGATACTTATGATGAAGAGTTTTTAGCAGAAACTGAAGCTATGAGTTTCTCAGAATCCGCTTTGGATGATTATTAGGTTTTGTTTGTTTAAACAGTTGTTTTGTTTTGGGGAATGTAACCAGTACGGGTACTCAGTTATTGGTTTTGTTTTATGTTTTGTTTTAAGTATCACTTTGATACTTGGTTTGTTTTAAGTATCATTTGATACTTGGTTTTGTTTTATGTTTTGTTTTAAGTATCGCTTTGATACTTAAGTAGTTTCACCAAAGTGTATCGATTGATATCTTCGATTAGTTTCGTTCATGCTAGACATGAACAACTTTGTAAATTTAAAGACCGCCTGTTTCTACGATAGAAGAGGCAGACTTCGACAAATAGTATTTCAATATACTTGGTTGAACAGTTACTTCGTTGTTCCTCAGTACACCCTCGAAGCCTCCTTTAGTTCTCAGCTCTCGCCACCTCTTTGGAAGAGTAGGCCACCTGCCAACTATCGTATCTATTACCGATAACGTGATTAGCACCTTGCGAACACGTTACACATATCCTGCCGAATGCATGGACCTCCAAAACCTATTGACCTTGTCGCCTACTTCCCGCCATCTTACCCTCACTGTTTCCAAGGTCAGGTTTGCCATCTCAATTGTGCACCACTGGGCATCATTCCACTGTTTCAGCTCCTCCATTGTTTTATTGTTTGCCGAAATTGTGGCCTCAGCTTGGCCCACTTGTTCTCAGAGTCCTTGGATTTGCCTGTACAGGCTTCTGGTATTCAGTTGTGTTTCTGTAGATGAATTTTTGGCTTCCCCCTCCCTGGGCCTCATCCTCGAGGCCCTAGCCCTCTGCCATATTATAGCGTTGTTTCCCTCCAACTATTTCTTTTTCCCATCCATCTGCAGGTAATATCCCGCAGTGATTTTCTTCATCCTGTGCATCTTGTACGTATTGTTGAAGCACTGTTTCCAGTGCTTTAGGGCATGGTCCGGGTGTGGACCAAACTTTTTGTATTCTCGCGGGAACCATCCCGGGCCTTCCATGTCCCCATAATATGTGCGACATCCATCATCGTAGCATACTGTCCATGACATGGTGTTATGCTGTGCTTGCTTTTCCCTCTTCCTGATTTCTTTGTCGGTCGGCCCCATGAATGAGTATTCGGGACTGGTTGGTGTGGTTTGGCGAGGACTATCACCCGAGCCCTCATGTAGTTGCAGCAGCGCGGGAGGCTGTCCCTCGCCTTTGTCTTGGTTGAATGTGGTCGTCACCTGGGCCACGCTTGCCTATCTATTGTTGGTAGAAGGTTGAGAGGGCATCTTGGGTGTTTTCAAAGTTTTGTGTGTAGTACCAAGTTTTATCGTGTTCGGGCGAATATCCCATCTACTTGGCTCGGTATTGGAGGTGACTCTCGCAGAATTGAGAATCAACTATGTCGTCAAGTTCGTATTGTGGTTCTCCATCGAGTTCGATTGGAGGAGGAGGAATAATTGTTTGTGAGGGGAACTTATTATTGTTGTGTAATTTGAGGAGTGAGATGTGGAATGTGTTGTGTATTCGCATCGAAGGTGGAAGGTCAATTTTATAAGCTTGACTGTCCACCCTTTCCAGTATCCTGAATGGTCTGATTTTCTTGTAGTCCAATTACTTTGATGGTCGCATCGTATGGATATTGCGTGGTATTAGCCACACCATATCTCCCGGTTGTATGTTTAGATCCGGTCTTTGGTACTTATCAGATTGTTCTTTTTGCCATTATTATGCTTGATTCATTTCGTATTGTAATGTCTCATGTAGTTTTCCCATATCTGTTTTGTCCGGTATTATACCGTTAATCGTATGATATGTGGTCTGACTTTGTGGATGTTGTCCGTAATTTGCCAAGAAGAAGGGTGTTGTGCCAATTTTTCTTGTTTTCCATTGTTGTATGTGAATTCGGCAATTGATAGCAGTTTGTACCAATCATCTTGTTGGTAATTGATGTAGGCTCGTAAATATTGTTCGAGTATTGCATTTACCAGTTCTGTTTGTCCATCTGTTGGCAGGTGAAATGGCGTGCTCAGCCTGTTTCGTATCCCTATTTCTCCGGTTACCTTTTCCACAATCCTGATATGAATAATATTCCTCGGTCGGTAATGATATTCTTTGGGATGCCATGAAGTCAGAAGACTTCTCGGAAGAATGTTCGTATAAAATCCCACTTGTCTATATCTTCTCTAACCGGTAAAAAATGACTCATTTTAGTCAGACGATCCACCACGACCAGGACGCTATCGCAATTTTCCAATACCAGGAGGTCCGTGATGAAATCCATAGTAATTGTTTCCCATCGTTGTTTGGGAACTTTGTTCGATTTCAGTAATCCATATGGTGCATGTTTAGCTGTTTTCATCCTTTAGCATATGTCGCAATGTTTGACATATTATTTGACATCTTCGCGTAGTCCTGGCCAATAGAATGACCTCATGATGAATTCTGTGGTTTTAGCCGTTCCTCTGTGTCATGCCCTTCGGATATCGTGGTTTTATCGTATGATATTTGTTCTTATCTTTTCTTCTTCCGAAATCCCTTGTTTTTTGTCATACCACATGTTTCCACCCTCCCATTGTCATAAACCTAGAGCGATTCCCTTCATCTCCTTTTTCCCTTCCTTCAATGCTTCTCTTATTGTCCGAATTGTTTTGTCTTTTTCATTTGCCTTCTCGATTTCCTTGTCTTCTGTTGATGTGAATTGGATAACCACTATTACTTCAAAGTAGGTTTTCGGTAATAGTGTTTGTCTTTTTTGTTTGATTCTTTCGTCTTCTTTTGTTTGTGGTTTGTCGCTTACAATCCTTGTGAGAAAATCTGGCTTTCCACTCTCTTTGCCTGGTTGGTATTCAATTTTGAAGTTGTATTTGCTGAGGTGTTACATCCACCTTATCTGGTAGTTGTTCAGTGCCTTCGTAGTCATGAACGGGACCAGATTCTTGTGGTTGGTTAGAACTTGGACCGGATGGTCAATGTTCAGAATGTATCTCCTCTATTTCTTTAATGCTTGAACTATCGCTAATAGATCTTTATTTGCAACATTGTAGTTCTACTCTGGGGGGGTCATTGTTTTAGATCAGTAAGACACTGGCCTCTATTTTCCATCTTCGCATTGTTGTGATAGTATGCCTGAGTATACATATTTTGAGGCGTCCATTTCGATCATTATCCTTCAGTTTGGGTCAAAATGAACCAATATTAGTGCCGATGTTAGATACATTCGTATTGCATCAGATGCTTTCTGTTCCGTTTCTCCCCATTCCCATTTCAAGTCTTTCTTTGTTAGTTTATAGAGTAGATTTGCTAGCCTGCTAAATCCCTCTATGAACTTTCGATAAAAGTTGCAGAATTCCATAAAGTATTGAACATCTGTTTTATTGTTTGGTTTGGCCTAATCCCATATTACTACTGTTTTGACTGGGTTGACCTTGACCCCGCTTCAATTGATGATAAATCCGAGGTATTCTGTTTCTTTATTATGGAATTCGCATTTTGTTGGTTTGATCTTTATTCCTGACCCTTACATTGCGGCCATGATATTGCTGATATCCTTCTGGTGTTGTTGCATGTTTTCCGACTAGATGAGTACTTAGGCCAAGTATATGATATAACATATGTCGAGGTACTTATTGAGTAACTTATTGATCCATCTTTGGAATGAAGCCGGTGCATTGGTTAGCCCAAAAGGAATAACAAAGTATACGAACATTCCGTATCTTGAGGCGAACGTAGTCTTCTATTTATCTCCTGCCTTGATGTGTATATTGTGGTATGCGTCCTTGATGTCGAGCTTGGTGAAGTATTTTGCTGACCGTAGTCTATCTAGTGCCTCTCCAATTAAGGGTAGTGGATATTGATCTTTCTTGGTAACCGAATTGAGGACTCGGTAGTCCACCCGAAGTCATATTTTTCCATCTTTCTTTTTGATGAATAGTATTGGAGATCCTCATGATGTAAAGGAGTCTTTGATCCATCCTCGGTTTAGGTTTTGCTTGATGTACTTTCGAAGTTCTTCGAGCTCCGCTTCTCCTAGTGGGTATAACTTCTTGTAGGGAATCCCTTTTGTTTTTTCCGTTTTCTCGTCTTTGTCCAACTGAATTTCATGATCGATTCCTGGTCTTCAGGCTGGTAGCTCTATAGCTTCCTCCTCTTGGAATAGGTTTGTGAATTGATAATATTCCTTTAGAATCAATTATTTCCATCTCTTTTTGCTCTGGTATTTCTTGTCTTACATTGCTAGTTCCGTGCTGATGTTGATTTTTACTAGGACCGCTTTTTTGTCTTCGTATGTCTATTTGAGAATTCCTGTTGTGTCTCCTCTTTGATAGGACTATTCAAAGACTTATGCTGTGATCTCTTTGATCTCAATTCTGTTTGTTGTATCTTGCTGGTTCTGGTCTATACTTCCAAATCTCTTGTCTCCTCGTGTAGTTTCTTACAATTGATCTACTTCATGCCGATCCTCCTTAGGATGGACATATTGAGGGTTTCGATCCT